>NC_056500.1:60396898-60420494 GCF_014905685.2 Nematolebias whitei | reverse complement strand
CACACACACACACACACACACACACACACACACACACACACACACACACACACACACACACAGTTTAATGATTAAAAGGAATTTAGGAGTGTCCAAAAATGAAGTTCATATTAAAAAAAAATAAACATTGTATTTAAATGCTTCCTGCTGAGACACACCCGTTGGTTTGTTTTAGCCATATGACAAGAGTAAGTGACAAATAGCTTTTATTGTGGGCAGTTCCTGTACAGAAGAAACATGTACCCCAACATTTTATTTCAAAATAGGGAAAATGAACACCTGCTCTGTTCTTATTATAATCTTACTGACTGATGTTTTCACCTTTCTTGCCTCTCTCCAAGACTTTTTGGACTCCTGTCAAACTTCATAAGCAGGATCCAAAGTTATCTCCAGATGCCTCTCATATCTCATGCTCATCCATCACTGTGATCTCTATTATGGAGCAAACTTCCTGCTGTGGTCAGAGAGCGTGATAACCAGACAGCGTAGAAACAGATGTGGGTAAAGGTGACCCCTGGTGCATGCTGAATATGGAAAAAGTGAGTTTTAATAATTATAGAGGTTTTCATGAAGAAAATCACTTGTGAAGTTTGTTTTGAAGATGGGGAAGGCTTACTGATTACAAAAAAATCAAGCCAAACATATCATTTTCAGCCTCTCCCCCACCCCACCCCATCCCGATGCCCCTCCAGGATTTACTTTTAGAGCTTACAGTGTTTAGTCACACTGTAATAATCCTTAAATTGTCTGTCATCTTCAGTTTGGCACAGTCATGCTTTTAGGGCCACTCACAGCAGGATGGTTCTGATTCACCTCTTCCCCTTGGCTTAATTAATCAGTTTGCTTGAAAATATTAAGATACTTAAGGGTACTAAAACATTAGCAACAAAGCTCCATATCACCATTCCACTGATAATCTTCATATTCAGTTTGAAAACCTTGAAGTTTTTTGGGGGGGAAAAAATACAATAAAATGTGCTGCTAATTTGGTAAAAGTGGGTCCTGATTTTACACACATTTTTTGAAAATGTGCACAAAAAAATCTCATATACCTTACACAACAATAGGATTTTGATGAAATAAGAAAGAAAACCCTGCCCTTTTAGAAGTCCTATAACTCAGACATTTCACAGTAGAAACATCACTCAGTTTAAACAGGTCAGAGTTGAACTTATTGTGACTGAACTAACATATTCTTGTTTTTCTTTTGCCTTCTCCCTTCTGCAGAGGTAGGGCTTTAACATACTACTCGAGTAATCTACACATCGATTCCTAGGACACCTATCAAGGTTTTTAATTTCATGTCGAGTATTCGTGGTGATGTCATTACGCCACCGTTACGTCATCGCGTCACGTGATCCGCACTGGGCGCTGGTTACAAAATGGATTCCTCCAAGCAGACGGATGGAGCAGAGCAGACCCAGTCTTGACAAACAGGTAGAAATGCATCAATTGTCTGGAAATATTTCACTAAAGATCAATCTTCTGGTTCAACTACCGTAAGGAAACAGAAAATGAACAAACTTCCTGACTGTTTGGAGCGCGTTGCGAACCATTGTTACACCATATTTTGTGACCGTAGGGGGCGGTGTTGCATGCACTGTTGCAGGTCACAGAATATGGTGTAAAACCAGGTCCAATCGACCGAACCAGAACCAGCTTCCTCTGACCTTGTTTCACAAACAAAAAGCAAAAAATATTAATCTCTAAATCTATAAAAAAAATCTATAAACATATTGACCTCTAAAACTAAACTTAATGCACACCACAGCTGGCGGTGGTGTGGGGAGGTCAACGCCCCACTGTTTTTAGTTTCGGTTTTGACGTGCTGCACATTTCTTCACGTTTGCAGCTTAATAATAAAAACTAATAGTTTAGTTTTTCCTTTGACTTATTTGCTGCATGATAAATGGTAGGAGCATAATATATGCTCCCAATTTTTTGTTGGTCTTTTTTTTGTAAATAATGACCTTTTTTGTGGTTTTATTTATTTATTAGGCCCGAGCAGCTAAGCGCTGCGAAGGCCTATTTTAATTGTGTCGTTTATTAGGCCCGAGCAGCGAAGCGCTGCGAAGGCCTATTGTAATTGTGCTGTTTATTATTACGATTCTTGGTCCGAAAGAATTGCTCATTTGGAGGCCTTAACATATCCCAAAACTCACCAAACTTTACCCAAAATTGTCCCCCGCGTGAAATTTTTGTATTTTAATGGAACCAAAAGTGGGCGTGGCCAAACTGCTCAGCAGCGCCCCCTAACGTGAGATAGGAGAACTGGTAAGTCGTGCAGAGCTGAAATTTGGTACATAGGTAGAACCCCCTGAATCAAGAAAAAAAGTCTCTTGGAGGTATGCCCTAAACCCAACAGGAAGTCAGCCATTTTGGGTCAAAGGGTCATTTTTGAGCTTTTTTCACTTTTCATACATGGCATATTTTAACGAACTCCTCCTAGGTATTTTGAGATATTGCCTTCAAACTTGGTGGATATGCCCTTAAGACATTGGGGAGTAAATGTAATAAAAAAAATGCGTTTTCATTTATGGTAAAGGGGCGTTGCCAGGCCTCAAATTTTGGCCTCACACCATAAATTTCCAAACGCTATATCTTTCATATTGAAAAACCGAATTGCACCAAATTTGGCATGAGTCATCCCTGTCCGTGGCCCCACGATCTTCTGTGGTCATATTCTGACGTCATCAAAGCCCCGCCCCCTCACAACAGGAAGTCACTTTTTTTGCTTGGAAAGCTCCCTCTCTGACACTCTTGACCCAATCAGGAGGATCCTGTGTTAGAAGACAGATAACAAGTTGGTCTGACTTGCTTTAAAGCGCAAAGCGTTTTCGCTGGAGGATGTGGTCGTGGTGGCGTGGCGAATTCAGAAGTGACGCCGTTGCAATATGTTTGGTTCTAAATTCCACAGATTTGATCCGAGGTTCACCAAAATCACTATGATCGATCATTGCCCACCCCTTGAACAGGAAGCCATGATAATTGGCCAATAGCCTCCATAGCGCCCCTAGAATATTTTAAAACTTCAGCCCCAGGCCATTTTTTACCCGATAATTCTGAAACTCGGTGAACATGTGTATCTTCTCAAGACATATGAAAAAGTCTCTTGGAGCCCTGGTCCAAACTCAACAGGAAGTCAGCCATTTTGGGTCAAAGGTTAATTTTGGGGCGTTTTTAATAGCAAATTTGAACGAACTCCTCCTAGGCATTTTGAGATATTGCCTTCAACCTTGGTGGACATGCCCATAAGACATTGGGGAGTAAATGTAATAAAAAAAATGCTTTTTCATAAATGCTAAAGGGGCGTGGCCAGGCCTCAAAGTTGAGCTTCACGCGATTAATTTCTAAACTTTATAACTTTCACATTGAAAGACCAAAATGCGCCAAACTAAGCATGAGTGATCCCTGTCTGATGCCCGACGATCCTCTATGGTCATATTCTGACGTCATAAAAGCCCCGCCCCCTCAGAACAGGAAGTCACTTTTTTTGCTTGGAATGCTCCCTCTCTGTCATACTTGAACTAAACAGGATGATCCTATGTTAGAAGACATATAACAAGATGATCTGACTTGCTTTAAAGTGCAAACCGTTTTTGCTGGAGAATGTGGATGTGGCGGCGTGGCGAAATCAGAACTGACGCCATTGCAATACGTTTGGCTCTAAGTTGCACAGTTTTGAGCTGAGATGTACCAAAATCACAATGATCGATCATTATCCACCCCTTGAACAGGAATGCATGATAATTGGCCAATAGCCTCCATAGCGCCCCTTAGAAATTTTTTAAACATCAGCCACAGGCAATTTTTTACCCGATAATTCTGAAACTTGGTGAACAACTGTATCTTCTCAGGACCTATGAAAAAGTCTCTTGGAGCCCTATATCAAACTCAACAGGAAGTCGGCCATTTCTGGTCAAAGGTTCAATTTTGTACGTTTCTAATGGCACATTTAAAAAAACTCCTACTAGGCATTTTGAGCTATTGCCGTCAAACTTGGTTAATGTGCCCTTAACACATTGGGGAATAAATGTTAGCAAAAGCTTTCATTCTCCTATATTTTAAAGGGGCGTGGCCAGGCCTCAAAGTTGAGCTTCACGCCATAAATTTCCAAACGCTATAACTTTCACATTGAAAGACCGAAAGGCGCCAAGCTTGGCATGTCTCATCCCTGTTAGATGTCTGATGATCCATTGTCGTCATATTGTGATGTCATCAAAGCCCCGCCCCCTCACAACAGGAAGTCTCTTTTTTTAATTAGAATGCTCCTTCTTTGACACCCTTCACCTAATCAGGATGATCCTGTGTTAGAAGACAGATAAGATGGTCTGACTTGATTTAAACTACAAACAGTTATAGCTGGAGAATGTGGGCCTGGCGCCATGGCGAATTAAAAAGTGACGCCGTTGCAATACGTTTGGCTCTAAATTACACAGATTTCAGCCCAGGTGTAGCAAAATCACTATGATGGATCATTATCCACTCCTTGAACAGGTTTCCATGAAAAGTGGCCAAGAGCCTCTACAGCGCCCCCTATATTCTTCCTACAGTTATATCTCAGTGATACAACATCCAATCTGAACCAGATTTTTGGTGTGTCATTATTGACCACGGATGGACATATTGGTTTTGTTGTTTAATATTTGACTCAAGTGTGCCCCCTAGAATTTTGAAACTGTTATATCTCAGTGATATATCATCCAATCTGCACCAGATTTTTGGTGCATCATTAGTAAGCACTTACGGACACATTACTATTGTTTTTTAACTTTTGACTGAAGTGCGCCCCCTAGATTATTTAATCACTTATATCTCAGTGATCTATCATCCTATCTGCACCAAATTTATGGTGTATTATTATTTACCCCAGATGGACACATTGGTAATGTTGTTTACTATTTGGCTCAAGTGCGCCCCCTAGATTATTTAATCAGTTATATCTCTATGATGTATCATCCGATTTGCACCAGATTTTTGGTGTGTAATTAGGAAGTACTTATGGACACATTACTATTGTTTTTAACTTTTGCCTCAAGTGCGCCCCCTACATTATTTAATCAGTTATATCTCAGTGATATATCATCCGATCTGCACCAAATTTATGGTGTATTATTATTTAGCCCTGTGACACATTGGTAATGTTGTTTAATATTTGACTCAAGTGCACCCCTACATTTTGCAAACTGTTATATCTCAGTGATATATCATCCGATCTGCACCAGATTTTTGGTGCGTCATTAGTAAGCACTTATGGACACACTAGTATTGTTTTTTAACTTTTTACTCAAGTGCGCCCCCTAGATTATTTAATCAGTTATATCTCTATGATGTATCATCCGATCTGCACCAGTTTTTGTGGCATAATGTGTGAGCATGTCTAGACACATTGGTGTTGTTGTTTAATATTTGACTCAAGTGCACCCCCTACATAATTCAAACTGTTATATCTCAGTGATATATCATACAATTTGCACCAGATTCTTGGTGGATCACTAGTGAGCATTTCTAGACACGTTGGTATTGTTGTTTAATATTTGACTCAAGTGCATCCCTACATTGTTCAAACTGTTATATCTCAGTGATATATCATCAGATCTGGACCAGATTTTTGGTGTGTCATTAGTGAGCACTTATACACACATGGTATTGGTATTTTACTTTTGACTCTAGTGCACCCCCTACATTATTACAAGAGTTATGTCTGCGGTCGCAGCTGATGTCAACGTTTCGGCGAATGCGCACTACGGTGAACGGGCGTGGGACGGGAGCTTGAGCATGAGCGATGGCGACTGGGTGGAGTTGCTGGAGCTCCCGCGGTCGCCGTAAGGCTGCAGCGGCGCTTTGCTGCGAGGGCCTTCAATGCTGCTTGCAGCTTTAATTATTATTATTACGATTCTTGGTCCGAAATAATTTCTCATTTGGAGGCCTTAACATATCCCAAAACTCACCAAACTTTACCCAAAATTGTCCCCCGCGTGAAATTTTTGTATTTTAATAGAACCAAAAGTGGGCGTTGCCAAACTGCTCAGCAGCGCCCCCTAACGTGAGATAGGAGAACTGGTAAGTCGTGGAGAGCTGAAATTTGGTACATAGGTAGAACACACTGAATCAAGAAAAAAAGTATCTTGGAGGTATGCCCTAAACCCAACAGGAAGTCGGCCATTTTGGGTCAAAAGGTAATTTTTGAGCTTTTTTCACTTTTCATACATTGCATATTTTAACGAACTCCTCCTAAGTATTTTGAGATATTGCCTTCAAACTTGGTGGATAAGACAATCTTAAGACATTGGGGAGTAAATGTAATCGAAAAAATTGCATTTTCATATATGCTAAAGGGGCGTGGCCAGGCCTCAAATTTAGGCCTCACGCCAAAAATTTCCAAATGCTATATCTTTTTCATTGAACATTCGAATTGTACCAAATTTGGCATGAGTCATCCCTGTCCGAGGCCTCACAATCCTCTGTGTCAGATTCTGACGTCATCAAAGCCCCGCCCCCTCACAACAGGAAGTCACTTTTTTCTTGGAAAGCTCCCTCTCTGACACTATTATAGAGGGGTGTCACAACCAAACCCCCCTCCACACACACACACACACACACACACACACACACACACACACACAGCATTAATATCGATCTCAATACATGCCATCAGTTGACTGACAGGTTCACCAACAGTGTAAAGGTATAAAAGCACTGTGTTCACTTTTCAAAGGCATCTTTCTTTCAGCAAGTGCTGCTGCTGCTGCTGCTGCTGCTGCTGCTACTGCTAGTGCTGCTTGGACCAAACATTACAACAAGATGTCATCAAGTCTGCTCTTCTTGTTGCTCCTTTGTGGACTGGGGATTGGAGGAAATATACTTTGCGATGCACAACCAGTTACATGTAAAGGAAAAGATTGTAACTTCTGCCCTCCTACATGGTCTCCATATGAAGAATGCTGTTACCTGTTCAACAGTACTGAAGTGAACTGGGATAATGCTGAGGAAAGCTGCATTGACCAAGGTGGACATTTGGCCTCCTTTCATAACCAAGATGAGTATGATTTTATCCAGAGACTCATTGTGACTGCTACAGGGACCGATACAAAAGCTTGGGTTGGAGGCACCGATATAGAAGAGGAAGGTGTGTGGAAATGGAGCGATGGCTCCAGCTTCTCCTACACTCATTGGGGCAGTGGGGAACCAAACAACTTGGGTGGAAACAAGAACTGCATGGATATCAACGTGGATGGACAAGATCACGTCAACGATGAAGTCTGCAGCCAAGAAAATGCTTTTGTTTGCGTTCAAGTTGTGTAACTGTGTCTTTGTTGTCCCAACAACACGATGATGTCACTTCCAGCAGGAGTTCAAGCCTCAAAGACGTCCCTTCTGGAGGTCAACTGGTCAAATTTGATCTTATTCAGATAATTTACATAAATAAATGCATGTCCTCAACTGTTTTTATTTTTGTCTGTCTGAGGCAATATTAGTAAAACCATCATTTAAATATAATAAATAACACTTGACTACAAACTGCAAAAAAAAACAAACAAAAAAAAAACAAGACAGATAACAAGTTGGTATGACTTGCTTTAAAGCGCAAAGCGTTTTCGCTGGAGGATGTGGGCGTGGTGGCGTGGCGAATTCAGAAGTGACGCCGTTGCAATACGTTTGGTTCTAAATTTCACAGATTTGATCCGAGGTTCACCAAAATCACTATGATCGATCATTGCCCACCCCTTGAACAGGAAGCTATGATAATTGGCCAATAGCCTCCATAGCGCCCCTAGAATATTTTAAAACTTCAGCCCCACGCCATTTTTTACCCGATAATTTTGAAACTCGGTGAACATGTGTATCTTCTCAAGACCTATGAAAAAGTCTCCTGCAACCCTGGTCCAAACTTAACAGGAAGTCGGCCATTTTGGGTCAAATGTTAATTTTGGGTCGTTTTTTTTGGCAAATTTGAACGAACTCCTCCTAGGCATTTTGAGATATTGCCTTCAAACTTGGTGGACATGCCCTTAAGACATTGGGGAGTAAATGTAATAAAAAAATGCTTTTTCATAAATGTTAAAGGGGCGTGGCCAGGCCTCAAAGTTTAGCTTCACGCCATTAATTTCTAAACTTTATAACTTTCACATTGAAAGACCAAAATGCACCAAGCTTAGCATGAGTGATCCCTGTCTGATGCCCGACGATTCTCTGTGGTCATATTCTGATGTCATCAAAGCCCCGCCCCCTCAGAACAGGAAGTCCCTTTTTTTGCTTGGAATGCTCACTCTCTGACATCCTTAAACTAAACAGGATGATCCTATGTTAGAAGACATATAACAAGATGATCTGACTTGCTTTAAAGTGCAAACCGTTTTTGCTGGAGAATGTGGGCGTGGCGCTGTGGCGAAGTCAGAACTGACGCCATTGCAATACGTTTGGCTCGAAATTGCACAGTTTTGAACTGAGATGTACCAAAATCACAATGATCGATCATTATCCACCCCTTGAACAGGAATGCATGATAATTGGCCAATAGCCTCCATAGCGCCCCCTAGAATCCTTTTAAACATCAGCCCCAGGCAATTTTTTACCTGTTAATTCTGAAACTTGGTGAACATCTGTATCTTCTCAAGACCTATGAAAAAGTCTCTTGGAGCCCTGTTTCAAACTCAACAGGAAGTCGGCCATTTTGGGTCAAAGGTTGAATTTTGTGCGTTTCTAATGGCAAATTTAAAAAAACTCCTACTAGGCATTTTGAGCGATTGCCGTCAAACTTGGTTAATGTGCCCTTAACACATTGGGGAATAAATGTTAGGAAAAGCTTTCATTCTCCTATATTTTAAAGGGGCGTGGCCAGGCCTCAAAGTTGAGCTTCACGCCATAAATTTCCAAACGCTATAACTTTCACATTGAAAGACCGAAATATGTATATGAATGAATATTCATGTGTATGTATGTATTTATATAGGCGTAGGTATGGGCATATAAATTTATGGAAACTTACTGCAAAGCCATGAATATTTTAAGTTTTTTATACATATGTATTTTGTTGCTGTGTTTTGTCATGTTCTTTGCAGGTGAACAGACAGTGGCCGGGTATTTTGCCATGTGCTCTCTTTGTGTATATTTCTTATATTTTGGAGTCTTACTTTGTCTTTTCTTTCTTTCTATCCTATTAAAAAAAAAAAAAAAAAAAAAAAAAAAAAATAAAACCTACACTAGATAGTCACTAGAATAAATATTTCATAACAATGGTGTGATGGTGATGGACATATTGGTTTTGTTGTTTAATATTTGACTCAAGTGCGCCCCCTAGAATTTTGAAACTGTTATATCTCAGTGATATATCATCCGATCTGCACCAGATTTTTGTTGCGTCATTAGTAAGCACTTGTGGAAAAATTACTATTTTTTTTTTTACTTTTGACTCAAGTGCGCCCCCTACATTATTTAATCACTTATATCTCAGTGATATATCATCCGATCTGCACCAAATTTATGGTGTATTATTATTTACCCCAGATGGACACATTGATAATGTTGTTTAATGTTTAGCTTCGAGGTGACTTTATTTGAGGTGGGTCGCTCACACCCCGTGCTGTGCGCTGTCATCTACAGAACCCCTAAATATAATAAGGATTTCTTGAATGACTTTTCTGATTTCCTGACTGTAATAATGATAAACTATGATCGAGTGCTTATTGTTGGGGATTTTAACATACATGTATGCTACCCAGAGAAACCACTGGTGAAGGACTTTCTCAGCCTCACTGACTCATTCAACCTGGTTCAGTGGGTGGCTGGTCCCACACATGAATATGGACACACGTTGGACCTGGTTCTCTCTCACGGCTTGTCTATGAACGACCTGGAACTATATGATAATGTGATTTCTGACCATAGGCCTGTTTTATTTGATGTTGGTTTGTCCTGTGCTCCAGCTAAATCCTGCGCTCCCGCCCAGCGACGTAGAGTTTTTAACCCTTCCACTGCTGGCCAGTTCTCTGCTGCCTTTGAACAGCTCTGTGCTCCCTCTGGCTCTGCTGCTGACACCGAACAGCTGAGCACCTGGTTTGACTCCTCCTGTCAAACTATTTTGGACTGTGTAGCTCCATCTAAACTGGTGTGGCCTAAAGCCAGATCCGAACCCTGGTTTAATGAAAAAACTATTGCAGCCAGACAGGAGTGCCGCAGAGCTGAACGGAGATGGAAAAAGGATAAACTGGAGGTTTCATTTTTCATTTTAAAGGACTGTCAACGTCAGTACCAGAATACTGTTAAAGAGGCCAAAAAACAACACTTGTCAGATATTATTGTGTCCAATCATAATAATCCACGTGTCCTTTTTAAAACTATTGACTCTGTCCTGAAGGCCCCACAACCTGTCTGTCTGGAAGCCTCTACTGAACTTTGTAATGACTTCATGCAGTTTTTATAAATAAGGTTGTTACCACAAGGGCCCTTATTTCAGCCCCTGCTTTTGACCCCTCCTGCTTGGTCCCCTGCCTGGCTGTGTTTGATAGATTTGAACCAGTGACCCTGACCCTTTTAGAGGATGTGGTCGGCCATATTAGACCATCAGGTTCTCCTCGTGACCTTGTCCCCCCTCGTCTTTTAAAAGAGGTGTTTTCCAGCATCAGGCAGGTGATTCTTGCTGTTATCAATAGCAGTCTGTCCTCAGGTGTTGTCCCAATAAATTTTAAACATGCTGTGGTGCAGCCCCTGCTTAAAAAGCCTAGCCTAGACCAAGCTGTCTTGGCTAATTTTAGGCCCATCTCCAAGCTGCCTTTTATTTAAAATTTTTTAGAAAAAATTGTATATTCACAAGTCAAATGTTTTCTGGATGAGCACAATATCCTTGAGGTTTTTCAGTCTGGCTTCAAAACTCACCACAGCACAGAATCAGCTCTAGTCAGAGTTTTTAATGATGTTTTTATGGCTAATGATTCTGGTGAACATGTGGTTCTTGTCCTGCTCGACCTAACAGCTGCCTTTGATACCGTGGACCATAACATTTTAATATCACGCTTACAGCGCCAAGTGGGTATTTGTGGTACTGCACTGAGATGGTTTAGGTCCTATCTGGCAGAAAGAACCATGTCTGTCAACATAGCTGGGTCTGAATCCTCCACTGCTCCTCTGTGTTTTGGGGTTCCACAGGGCTCTATTTTAGGTCCCCTGTTTTCTCCCTTTACCTGCTTCCATTGGGATCAATCCTTAGAAAGCATGGGATCTTTTTTCATTGTTACGCTGACGACAGTCAGATCTATATGCCACTTAAAAAGAAAGATGCCCCCTCAATTAGGCCACTTCTGTTGTGTCTTGAAGACATCAAAGCCTGGATGTCTTTAAACTTCTTAAATTTCATTGAAAAGAAAACAGAAGTGATGGTGTTTGGTCCTAGTGGCTCTTGTGAACCTTGCCCTGTTGATCTGGACCCTCTGACACCACATGTAAAGAAAACTGTTTCTAACTTGGGTTTTAAAATGGACAGTGATTTTAAATTAGAGTCCCAGATTGGAGCGGTGGTCAAGACCAGTTTTTATCACCTCAGACAGCTGGCTAAGGTAAAGACCATCCTTACAAAACAGCAGCTGGAAACAGTAATCCATGCCTTCGTCACCTCTCGGCTGGATTACTGTAACGCTCTTTACCTTGGAGTCAGCCAATCCTCCCTCAGACATCTCCAGTTGGTCCAGAACGCTGCTGCTCGGCTTCTAACTGGAGTTCAAAAAAGGGAGCACATCACCCCCACTCTGGCTTCACTCCACTGGCTGCCTGTTCATTTTAGAGTTCATTTTAAGATTATTTTATTTGTTTTTAAAAGTTTAAATGGTCTTGCTCCATCCTACCTCTCTGAGCTGCTTCACCCATACTCTCCTGCTCGGTGCCTCAGATCAGCTGATCAGCTGCTCCTGGAGGTGCCGAGGTCTAAGCGGAGGCTCAGAGGGGACAGAGCTTTTTCTGTTGCTGCTCCAAGACAGTGGAACGATCTCCCTCTTCCCATCAGACAAGCCCCTTCACTGTCCAGTTTTAAAACTCTTTTAAAAACACATTTTTACTCCCTGGCTTTTAGCACACACTGAATTTGATCTGCACTGTTTTTATTACTTTTATTGATCTTAATGTTTTAACAACTGTTTTTATGTGTTTAAATGTTCTTGATTTTATATGTACAGCACTTTGTGGCAGCTGTGGTTGTTTTAAAGGGCTTTGTTTTGCTTTCCGATAAGCAAAGGTAACCACTGGAAATAGCGATAAGCACCTTTGCTTGCAGCCTCTCCTCCAAGGGGTCCGGAAGCTAACCTCAGCGCCGTGGTATTACCTGCAGCTGTCTAAAGTAGCCTCATTAAGGCTGCGACGAGGTGATTCATCCAGAAAATTAACGACCTTCTATCCGTGAGTCACACCCTAATCGCACTCTGTTACCTTGATCCTCCAAGCAGCAGGGATGGGTCATCTGGTCCAGAGAAACTCACGTTGTGGCCGCTCACCTCTCAATATAGCGTTGCAATTGTTAACTGTTCTGGTAATCTTTAGGGCCCTGGATGATGGGCACAAGGGTGTTGTCTCTCACTGGCTAGTGAACCTTTCAAAAACCTCCAATATTTATGTTGTTAAGTGAACCAAGCTTTACCATGTATTTGTTCAATAAGGATGAAATAATAGTCCAGATTTATACGTTTTGCTTTGCTTTAATCAACACATTTCGCAGGGGTACAGCATCAGGCACAATTTTATATTGATTAATTTTCATGATTACAAAGGATACACTTTCTTCACTTAAGTAAGGTAATGGAATCTTCCTGGTGACTTCTGATCCCCAAGAGCCCTTGGGGATTTTGTGAACACAACCTTCACTCAGACCTTTCACACATCAAGCCAAAAGAGGTTCTCTCTCAACTCCCTCATGAACCAGAAACACCTCCGAACAAAACCTACTAGTACCCAGTTTAATATTCTTGAATTTATCCTGTATGCTATATTTCTAATCTGATTAATTAATTAATTTAGACCAGAAGGACAGGGGAGTCCGCTTACCATGATTCTAAGGTAACCCTCAGAGAATCTTTGTGATGGCAAGTGGCATATTTCCCGTCTTCCAGGAGGGAAGTACGGGCCAACCCCAGAGCAGAAGCAACTTATGCCAAATTGAAGAAATCAGAGCTTTGGATGAGCCCGGGCCAAGCTTTTAGAAGTAGGACACCTCTTCAGTCTGCTGTTGCAAGTGGAGACTTAAATCCAATCCCATTTCAGTGAGAAGAGAAGTAAATCCCAGCCTTGTCTCAAACCGATAAAATCCAACTTCTTTCGGGCTTCTCTGATCCTCTGACTGCTTCCTGCTTGTAGTTCCTTCTGCTCGACTCTTCGACTCAGCTTTGACCAAGTTTCCTCAGTTCAATCTGTATTTAAAGACTCCTTCTTCCTCCTCCTCTTAAGGAGGGGTTAGAGGCCTTTCTTGGAAAATGATATCATCTTTTTTCCAGTAAGTGACTGTTGTTTTGCACTTCAACCGGTTCTAACCGGTTCTTTGGGTTTTTCCCCAAAGTTGTTTTTGCTCTGCTTCTGGTACTTTCCAGAACCTGAGAAAAACAAGCTGTTTCCTGTTTTTACTCTGGGTACTTTTCCACCAAGCTGCTTTTGCTCTGCTTTAGGAACTTTCCAGAACCTGTTATTCACTTTGTGTTTCATGTTTTGCTCAGAAGTGCGTCACCACTAGATGAGCCGAGTTGAACTTCATGACCTTTTGTTCTCTTACTATGGCTTCTTCAATTACACATGCTTTTCACTAATAGTTCAAAATAACTCATGTAAAACTTTTACAAAGGTTATACATTGATTACTATTCTTAGCTTGTCTTTCATGTATTCATAGCTGGCTTCTGTTCTCTTTCTTCTGCTCAAGACATGTTCAGACTCGTTCAGACTTGCCTATGGTTACATCAGACGGTTACATCAGGCCTCGGATCTTGCTCTTTTCACTTCAACACTTTTCAAGTAAATCACACAATTATACAATGGATTATACATTTTTTATTAATCAATAGTTAATTTTTTGTTGATTATTTGTAAACATTTTTGATTACACATTTTTATATTTAGCTTGACTTAAAACAGAAGTTCAGTCCTTTTGTCTTCAGCTGCTGAGGAGAACTTGATCAGGCTTCACCTTTATTAAAGCTGGTTGTCCGTTACATCATCACTTGACACCAGGTTTATCGACAGCTTTATAAATAAAGTATTATTATTATTATTATTATAATGTTTGACTCAAGTGCGCCCCTAGATTATTTAATCAGTTATATCTCTATGATACATCATCCGATCTGCACCAGATTTTTGGTGAGTAATTAGGAAGCACTTATGGACACATTGCTTTTGTTTTTTTAACTTTTGACTCAAGTGCGCCCCTACATTATTTAATCTTTTATATCTCAGTGATATATCATCCGATCTGCACCAAATTTATGGTGTGTTATTATTTAGCCCTGATGGACACATTGGTAATATTGTTTAATATTTGAGTCAAGAACGCCCCCTACATTTTGCAAACTGTTATATCTCAGTAATATATCATCCGATCTGCACCAGATTTTTACAGATTTTTAGTGCGTCACTAGTGAGCATTTCTAGACACATTGGTATTGTTTTTTAACTTTTGACTCTAGTGCGCCCCCTAGACTGTTCAAACTGTTATATCTCTGTGATATATCATCCGATATGTACCAGATTTTTGTTGTTTCATTAGTGAGCACTTCTACACATATTGGTATTGTTGTTTAATATTTGACTCAAGTGCGCCCCCTACATTGTTCAAACTGTTATATCTTAGTGATATATCATCAGATCTGGACCAGATTTTTGGTGTGTCATTAGTGAGCACCTATACACACATGGTATTGGTATTTTACATTTGACTCTAGTGCGCCCCCTACATCATTACAACAGTTATATACATGGTCGCAGCTGATGCCAATGTTTCGACGAATGCGCACTCTGGTGAACGGGCGTGGGACGGGAGCGTGAGCATGAGCGATGGCGACCGGGCGGAGTTGCTAGAGCTCCCGTGGTCGCCGTAAGGCCATAGCGGCGCTTTGCTGCGAGTGCCTTCAATGGTGCTTGCAGCTTTAATTTATTTTTGTATCTTTAGATCCTATGATGTCATCAAGTACTCGAGTTCTACTCGAGTTTTATTATGTTAATGTTGAGTTTAAAAATTATGTAGTCGTTCAACCCCTAGTTGTGACTACAAGCAAACTCTCATAAAAAAATTGAAAATTGTTTATAAAGTATGCTGTTCTTTGAAATTATCTTAAACAAAATACAGGTTTGGGGAAAATGGTCGGAGCAATGAATAAAAGCTCACTCGCTGTTTCTGTGGGATTCCCTGCCTTCTCATTTAACCTTCTCACTCTCTCCAACTAATTGGCTGATTAGCTGCACCTGCTACCAAGACCTGCACCTCCATCTCCTGCTCTACTTAAGCCACAACCAGACGTTCAGCCGACGCTCGAACATTTATTGCCTTTGTTCCCGTTCGTCTTGCCTGTCTGGTCTCCTCGTGGCTGTGTCTGGTCGCCAATCCTGCACACCGAACCCATATTAAGAAACTACATTCTGATCCTTCAACCAAGACTGCATCATCGATCAATACTCACCCTCTGGATTCTCTGCCATCTCTGGATTCTGAACTCTCTGTTCACACCACTCCAACACCATCTGCAACCACATTCGACCGTAAGACAAACCACCATTAAATAATCTCAGTTATTCAAAGACCATCCATATCAAGAAACTCATCTCGTCTCCTTCTTTTCCTTCCACAGCCAAGATCACATCCACACTGTAAATAAACTATCACTTTTGTATCCCGGTTGTCCTCGTGTTTTTGGTCTGCCAATTGGGGTCATTTAATAACAATAACCATGTTAGAATGTTCGAGCCAATCAGACCCCCAAGGCCAGACCAAAGACTGTCAGAGGGATCAAGCTATTTTAGCACAAAACGCCCGGATTGAAAATAATGAACGAACTCTAACAAAGATTCTTGCCCAACAGAATGAACTTGGTAGCATGATACATGCCCTCGAACAACAACTCGCCGCCATGGCTACCAAGGACCCCGAACCCCCACGTCTTACTGAACCAACACCAGGTCCGGCTCCTATGTTCAGACATAAACCCGATGTTCGACCTACCGAGCTCTTTGGAAGAGATTCCAAACTGGTGGGTGGGTTCCTTCTTCAATGTGAGCTTGCGTTTAACCAAGCTCCCATCAGGTACGCCTCCGACGCATCCCGTATTTCTTATATTGTCAGTGCCCTCTAGGGCGAAGCTTTACAATGGGCCCATGCTCATCTTCGCTCCCGTCCCTTAGCTTCTCTACCATACGCTTCTTTTATAAAAAGTTTTTGGCTAGCTTTCGACCACCCTTTACTACAAGAGGAGGCCCAACAAAGATTATTTACCATCAAACAAGGGCCAAGATCAGTTGCTGAGTTCTCTATCCGCTTCCGGGTAATCGCGGAAGAGTCCGGATTGGGGGAAATGGTATTAAAGAGTGCTTTTCGTAACGCATTAAATGAAAACATTAAAGACCAGATCGCCACACGAGAACCTCCTCAGGACCTAGAGGAACTCATTAATCTCACCATTCATATTGATAACCGATATAAGGAACGGGAGTTGGAGAAGGACTACAAACCTTGGGACCGCCCCTCAACCGGAAGTAGTTCCTGGACACCGGCGCTCCCCGAACTGGAACCAATGCAGGTGGGTCAGGCAAAACTATCCCCCGAGGAGAAACAACAGAGAATCTCTACCAATGAATGTCTCTACTGTGGCAAACACGGCCATTATGTGAGAAATTGTCAGCTCCGTTTAAAAGAAAGACACCCTCAATAGGTCAGGAGATATTGGTGGGTAGTGTGACCTCTTCTCCTGAGAAAAGTTTTTGTCTACCTGCAATAATTTGTTTTAAGAATATAAATTTCCCCATCTAAACACTGATTGATTCTGGAGCTGAACAGAACCTTATTTCTCTAAATATCGTCGAACATCTTAATCTACCCATGGTTCCTTTAAATAACTCTGTCAATGTTTCAGGTCTCACCGACCAGACAATTACCTCCATCTCTCACTGGACTCGAGACCTTCACCTGGTTCTGTCAGGCAACCATCATGAAAAATGTGAGTTTTTTATTTTTGACTCCCCGAGACCTCAACTTATTTTAGGCTATCCCTGGTTAGTTAAACACAACCCCCAAATCAATTGGAGGGATAACCTGATTGAACGTTGGGGCGATACTTGTTCTGTTGACTGTTTACATTTGGCCATTTCATCAGGGTCCTTTTCACCCCCCGTCCAGGAAGAAATTGACCTTTCCAAAGTACCCCCCATATATCATGCTCTTGCCCCGGTCTTCAGCAAACAGGAGGCCATCTTTCTACCACCCCACAGACCTTATGACTGTCCTATAGATCTCCTTCCTGGTGCCCCTCTGCCGTCCAGCAGACTCTACAACCTGTCGGGCCCAGAAAGGGAGACTATGAGGTAGTATATACAGGAGTCCTTAAAATCAGGCATAATCCGTCCATCCACGTCTCCCCTCGGTGCAGGGTTCTTCTTTGTATCTAAGAAAGACAAGACTTTGAGACCCTGCATCGACTTCCGAGGCCTTAACAAGATTACCATCAAGAAAAGTATCCCCTGCCACTTATCGACTCCGTATACGAACAGCTACAAGATGCCAAGATTTTCACCAAGCTAGTCCTCCGCAATGCCTACCACCGGGTAAGAATCCGAGAGGGGGACGAATGGAAGACTGCATTCAAAACCCCTCTTGGACATTTTGAATACCTGGTCATGCCTTTCAGCCTCACCAACGCTCCTGCAATTTTTCAGAACCTTATCAATGACGTCCTAAGAGACTTTCTGCATGTATTTGTCATTGTGTATCTCGACGATATTTTGATTTTTTCCAAAGACCCAACTCAACACACTAGTCATGTCAAGGCTGTTCTTCAGAGACTCTTGGAAAACAAACTTTATGTCAAAGCTGAGAAGTGTGAGTTTCAGTTGTCATCGGTAACTTTTCTGGGTTTTATTTTTGAAGAAGGACAGGTCTGGTCAGACCCAGAGAAGATCAAAGCAGTAGCAGAGTGGCCTACTCCCCATTATAGGAGACAGCTCCAACGATTCCTGGGTTTCTCCAATTTCTACCGACGTTTTTTCAAGAACTACAGTCAGGTAGCCACACCACTAACCCAACTCACTTCCTCTCTCCGAAAATTTGTCTGGTCCCCAGAAGCTGAGGATGCTTTCCTGAAACTTAAGACACTCTTCTCCTCAGCCCCCATCCTCTCCCACCCGGATCCCCATCGGCAGTTCATTGTGGAGGTGTGTAGATGAACAGACGCTCAGATATATTCATCAATTAACGCGGATTCCTCATTTTTCTGAACTGAATAAAACGTGCATTGAATTTAATGAAATGCAAACGTGAGACGTCATTTATGTTTGACCCATCAAAATGAATGCGGTCATTTATTTACAGAATCAAAGTTTAACATCAAACATTTACATTAATTTGGCAAATTATGAAAATAACAACATAAGCAATCAATCAGGAAAAATCATACGGCCATGATTTTTCCGTTGCTTCACCACAGACATTTATGAAACTGTACAATTATGATCTTTTACCCACACGGATGTGGATGAGCATTTTACACAGACATTTCTAAATATCTGGAAGAATATCTACTTGATAGAAAAGTTTAAAGATGGGAAAGAAGTTTAGAGGGAGTAAAGATGGTATGGGAGGGGAAGTGTTCACCAGAATTGACACTCTCCATCAGAACCCAGCTCTCCCCGGTACGCTTGGTAGGAAACTTGACTCATTACCTTTCTGAGGTTAATCAGCAGATATGGAGCTCCGTTAACGCTACCTGTCCAGCGTCTCCTTAGGATGCTGTGAATCGTCAGAAGTAGTGGCGAGTGAAAATGTTATAATCCCATGGAACTCGGAAGAGCTCTGTTGTCATGTCAGGATCATCCCGTCTCTCACAGAACTGTCCAGCGCTAGGACATATCAGCACTGTCCGCGCCGCAGAACTTCTCCAACCAGCAGAACTCAACCGAACTTCTCCAGAGCTTCAACAGAACTGAGTAGACCAGGAAGTACCGACATTTTTAAGATCTCTCTCCCGGTTCACTTTTGGGAGTATTCCCATTGGTCAGAAACAACCAGACGGGGTGTGTTTTGTGACGTAAAAGGTTAGAATGCAGCAAGAATTGTTATGGAAAGATCAGAAATGTTCTCACAGACAGAGAGAGTTTTGTTTTGGCGCGTTTCAGAAACAGGTGCCAAAACCTCTATATTTATGTCTGAGAGGATTCTAAAAACATGACAGTTCGTTCCAACAACTTGTTTTGCGTTTGACTCCAACCTTGGACCAACTTACACTTGCTCATTCAAAGGCAGAAATCAGAAAATGCATACAAATCTGTAACAGACCTCAACATGAATTCTAACTTTGCATGAGAAAAAATCATTACACAGTTAATAAAATTGATTAGTTCACTGCAACATCTAAAATGGTTTGAACTAAGACACTTTGATTATCAACATTTGTAAAATAGTAATGATAATAAAAAGAGAGTGTTCTTTTCACTTGAATCTTCAAGAAAGAAAGTCTCAGGATGGGTGAACCTGTATTTCTGGATTCAAATCAATAAAATGACAGTTCCTGTCCCACAAGGTTCTTAAGGTCAAGGGTTTTGACCTTAGGCTTAGTCGTGACACCAGATTAAGTTCACTACAGGTGGACGCATCGGATACTGGAGTGGGTGCAGTACT
Organism: Nematolebias whitei; assembly: GCF_014905685.2. Lineage (NCBI taxonomy): Eukaryota > Metazoa > Chordata > Actinopteri > Cyprinodontiformes > Rivulidae > Nematolebias > Nematolebias whitei. The sequence continues at coordinate 60,400,649 of NC_056500.1, read as the reverse complement.
CCCTCAGAGATCCTCTATAGATGGTAAGATCCACCCCTGTAGCTTTTTCTCTCGGCGGCTGTCTCCCGCTGAAAGAAATTACGATGTGGGAAACCGAGAACTGCTGGCTATAAAACTAGCACTGGAAGAATGGAGGCATTGGCTGGAGGGAGCAGAATTGCCTTTTGTAATTTGGACAGATCACAAAAACCTCGCATACATTCAAGGGGCTAAAAGACTCAACGCCCGCCAGGCTCGTTGGTCATTGTTTTTCGCCCAATTTAATTTTTCTATCACATACATCCCTGGTTTGCGTAACGTTAAACCTGATGCTCTTTCCCGTCAGTTCTCATCATCCAAGACAGAGTCACCTGGTCATATTCTACCCTAGTCCTGCACGGTGGCAGTCATGACATAGGACATCGAAAAGGAGATCCTTGAGGCCCAAAGGAGTGAACCTGACCCCGGTACCGGTCCCCCAGGGAAGAGATTTGTCCCTTCTGCCGTCGTAAGTAAGGTTCTACACTGGATTTACTCTGCCAGATTTTCCTGTCATCCAGGCATGAGACGCACAGTTTCACTCATAAAGAGGAACTTCTGGTGGCCCAACATGGAGAAGGATATCAGGGAGTATGTGTCCGCATGCACCACCTGCGCTTGTAACAAGAACAGTAATCAACCCCTGGCGGGCCTCCTCCATCCCCTTCCTCCACTTGGGCGTCCATGGTCTCACATAGCTTTGGATTTTGTCACAGGATTACCAATTTCTGAAGGTAACTCTGCTGTATGTACAATCATTGATCACTTCTCCAAGGCAGCACATTTCATCCCTCTGGTTAAACTACCCTCAGCATCGGAGACAGTCCAGATCCTGATTAAACATGTTTTTCGGTTACACGGCATACCCCTTGACATAGTTTCTGACAGAGGTCCACAATTCACTTCGCAAGTCTGGAAGGCCTGCCATGCCTTGGGAGCCACCTCAAGCCTGACGTCGGGATACCACCCTCAGTCTAATGGTCAGACTGAGAGGTGCAACCAGGAGCTTGAATCTGCATTAAGATGTGTTATTGAACACAACCCAACCTCCTGGAGCAAACAACTGCCCTGGGTTGAATATGCCCATAATTCTCAAACTTCATCTGCCACAGGTCTGTCTCCTTTTGAAGCCTCTCTGGGATACTCTCCACCTTTATTTCCCTCCCAAGAGTCTGACATCTCTGTTCCTTCTGTTCAGCATCATCTACGTCGGTGTCGCAGGATTTGGCGCCAGACCAGAACAGCCCTCCTTTGGACAACCGAGCAAAATAAAAGATTTGCCGACCGACACCGTTCCTCCGCACCGAAGTATCAGGTGGGGCAGAAGGTATGGTTATCAACTAGAGACATCAAATTAAAAGATACGCCCAGAAAACTAGCCCCCAGGTTCATCGGCCCCTTCCCCATAATCAGAGTCATCAACCCTGCAGCTGTCCATCTCCAACTACCTCCCACCCTGAGGATACATCCCATTTTTCATGTCTCCCAAATTAAGCCCGTCTCTGTCAGCCCGCTCAACCCACCTGCCAACCTCCCTCCACCCCCCCGGCTCATCGACAACGACCCCGTTTATTCTGTCAGACGCCTGCTGGATGTTCATTGCAGGGGTCGAAACCTTCAGTACCTTGTGGACTGGGAAGGCTATGGGCCTGAGGAGCGATCGTGGGTTCCCCGATCCTTCATTTTGGACTCCTCCCTAATCACCACTTTTTACAGGGATCACCCAGACAAGAAGAAATCGCCTGGAGGCGATGTTTGAGGAGGGGGCACTGTGGGATTCCCTGCCTTCTCCTTTAACCTTCTCACTCTCTCCAACTAATTGGCTGATTAGCTGCACCTGCTACCAAGACCTGCATCTCCATCTCCTGCTCTACTTAAGCCACAACCAGACGTTCAGCTGACGCTCGAACATTTATTGCCTTTGTTCCCGTTCGTCCTGCCTGTCTGGTCTCCTAGTGGCTGTGTCTGGTCGCCAATCCTGCACATCGAACCCATATTAAGAAACTACATTCTGGATCCTTCAACCAAGACTGCATCATCGATCAATACTCACCCGCTGGATTCCCTGCCATCTCTGGATTCTGAACTCTCTGTTCACACCACTCCAACACCATCTGCAACCACATTCGACCGTAAGACAAACCACCATTAAATCATCTCAGTTATTCAAAGACCATCCATATCAAGACACTCATCTCGTCTCCTTCTTTTCCTTCCACAGCCAAGATCACATCCACACTGTAAATAAACTATCACTTTTGTATCCCTGTTGTCCTCGTGTTTTTGGTCTGCCAATTGGGGTCATTTAATAACAATAACCATGCTAGTTTCTGCTAGAATAATAAGTGTCATTTATTAAACTGCCACAGATACAATGAAGCAAAAGTACATTCAGTACAAATCATATATTGATGTAAAAAGCTCCTGACCGTGACACCAGACCGGGAAGCCATTTCAGTCCGAGCGAGGAGGTAACATCAATTCAGGCTGGGCATCGGATCAGGATCCACAGCAGTCTTCAACTCTTATTCTGAGTGTTACACTTTTATACTCCCCCTCTGGCTAGGTGACGTGCGGGGAGAGCAAAACATGTTTACTCGTTATCAAGGCAGTTGTGCAGCAGAGCGATGGCTCTTAAAAACATGTCTTTCAAAGCCAAGGCCTTTGCGTACGAGCCTGATGGATGAAAGACATGTTTACAGAAAACTCCGGGTCGTTGTAACTGCCAGACGGGCCAAGTCTTTCGGTAAGAACACTCCCGGAGACTTATCTACATTCCTTTGAAGCACATCGCCCTCTGCAGCACAAGACCTGATTTGCACAGTTAAGCTGCATATAAAATGAGTATAAAATAAGTATAAATTGACATAAAAGCAACAAAATAATCATTCTTATATCATATGCTTTTCCTGATGTAACCCAGGCTCAAACCTGCAGGTTTAGGATTACTAGACAGCAGCACTGACCACTAGGCTGCAACCCCATGTGACTATAAAAATGCAGTAAATCTTCTATTTTTATAGATTTTATCATGATCGTCATGAGGATGTTAGTTTTTCTCTCCTTGACCTGTTGCCCCTGCCACTCAACTACTGTTTATCAGTAAAAGATGGAGATAGATTTTAAGATAAGAAAAGAAAAGATAAGATATGATAAGATAAGCTAAGATAAAACTTTATTGTCCACCAATGTGGATATTTTCCCTTGGCTCTCCAACCATAAAATAAAACACATTCATGCAATCAAAAATATTAACATTTTGTGCATAGAATAAAATACTTTACATAACATAGGTAAGCGACTTATCACAGAATAAGTCTTCTATGAGCTTTTACTTTTTTGTTACAAAAGTACACATTTCAATAATTATTTTGTTTATACATGAACATTATACTGTTTATACATGAACATGTAGGCATTTTTGTTTTCGTTCACCCAATGTGTCATTGCTATTGGATTTGTGATTTTTCCTCAAAATGTCCAGACTGTAGAGTGTGCACATTCAAGCTTCTGTAGACTGATTGTATTCAAGCTCTTTTTTTATTATCAAAACTGGAAAAGAAGGCTCTGTTTAAGGTCATAGTGTTAGGGTCTGTGGGTGTTGTCAAAAGCGAACGGTTTGAAGCAATGACAAAACAACCTGAGGTATAAAAAGACAATTATATTTATTGGTACTGGTGTAGCTGGTGTAGTGAACCTGATCTGACCTCAAATCTGATCAGATGGACAGAGA
>NC_056500.1:60362882-60376898 GCF_014905685.2 Nematolebias whitei | reverse complement strand
TTAGGAAGAGCAAACAACAGAGAAGGGAGGGGTAGGGGAGCCAACCTTTACACATAGCTTCTACATAAAACTCACTGTAGAAATGAACAAATTATGACGTGTGTCAATAGGCTTTTACTACATTTGGTTCAGGAATTGTTTTTCAATTCATCTTAGTTGTTGCTCAGTAACTGTGACTGATTTAAACCATTCAGAAATTAATTTTAACTCCTGTTAAAGGCAAGGTCCAGTGTCTGAGAGCCAAAAGCTTCCACAAGAAACAAGGTAAATTAAAACAGTTTTATTTTGAAAAGTACTGGAGGTGGATACAGGCTGGAATCTGTGGAAGGAATATTAGGCCCTATTTACACAGACACGGTGGTGGGAAACTTAGTTTTTTTTGTATGTTAAGTAGAAGAAAAGATCCGCGTTGACATGGACGAATTTTGTTATTACATGCAACTGGAGGAATCTCCCCTGCCCTCCCGAATCCGCTGTAGTTACCATGCCGGGTCATTAGTTGGCACTGTGAATTTTGTACCTTCACCTAATGCGCATGCGTGCTGCCTTGGTCTGCTCCTTTCCTCTGGGCTAAAATCTCGGCAAAAAACTTAACAAGTTAAAGCTGGATTTTGGATAAGAGTTGACAGATATGACGGCAAGCTGGACCACTTCATCTAACGGCTCCACACCGGTCACTGAGTGGACCAGAACTGAGTCGACTATGATGATGTAGGACTTTAAGGAGCAAAGTGTTGAATCACATTCAAAACCGTGCGACATTCCAAAACATTTATATGAGCTGCTGTGTGGGGTGGCCACAGCGCCCCCACAGCTCGAGACATGCACGTGCCTCCCCAACCTGACAGTCTGTGAAGACTGACATGTGTGACGTAGGTCTGCTGATGGGAACTCCCTCCGACAAAACAAGAGGATTTCCCCAGTGTCTCAGGTCACTTCTCATGGAGGGGGGCACAGCGATCAACCGTCTCTTCTGCCTCACCGGATCCACACGCAAATGAGTGAACCACCTCTGGAGACGTCGCATGTGGAGTAAGCCCAACGGGATCACCGTGTGAGCTGACGACATTGTTCCTAACAACTTCATGACAGAAAAGGCTGTTACCACTCTACTCGGTTTGACGTGCCGGAGTTGGTCCTTTAGAGCTTCGGTTCTCATCTGAGATAAGCGAGCCCTCATAGTGATGGAGTTTAGCTCCACTCCCAAGTAAACGTTCGTCTGGGCCGGGAGAACTGAACTCTTTTTCCAGTTTATGGTGAAGCCGAGATTTTGCAGGTGTGTCGTCAGCGTCAGAGTTTGCGCTGCTGCCTCCTGTCTGGAATGGGTCAGTAGCAACAGATCGTCCAGATAAAACAGAATTCTCATCCCTGCTCTGTGTAGCAGCTGCAGGGCCAACTCCACACATTTTGAAAACATGCGTGGCGCAATGGAACACCCGAACGGGAGTCTGTTGTACTGATGCTGGGTCCCTTGAAAGGAGAAGCGCAGGAACTTTCTGTGCTTTGGAATGATCGGGATGTGGAAGTAGGCGTCTTTCAGATCGATGGAGGTGAACCAGTGTTTTGCTGAATGTTGTCTAACAATTGTCTGGTTGTCAACATGTGAAATTGTCTCTCCATGATTGATTTGTTGAAAATTGACAAATCCAAGATGGGTCTCATCCCTCCGGTCCATTTTAGGACCAGGAAGTAACGAGAGTAGAACCCTGTGTTTTCCTCTCCTTCTAGAACCCTGGAAATTACATTTTTCACCAGAAGTTCCTGAACCTCTGCGCGGAGGAACGAGATCTGTTCTGGGTATGACAGAACCATCTCTAAAATTTCTCCAAACGGGGGGGTGAGCTGCGAACTGCAGCGTGTATCTCCTGCTGATAAGGCAGTTCATCCATCTGTCTAGAGCGCATGCTAGCTGCCGTGTAATGTTCGGGGAGCGGACGTGCGTCTCCGTGCTGCATCATGTTTTTTACTGACATCAGCCGATTTACAGCCTCTACTGCCGTCATATACTACGAAGGTGTGCTTCGAGCGACCCAAGGGGAGGCTTTCTCGAAAGGGCTCTGAAGGCACATCTGTGATGCGCTCAGGCTGCAGGCTCATATCCGTGCTGATGTGAGCTGTCACTGCGTCGGGGGCGCGCGTTTGCTGCCACTGTGGTCAGAGGAGGCAGCGCACAGCTTGGGTGCCCCCCCCCCCCCACCGTGACCCCCCCCCCCCCCCCCCCCCCCCGCGCCCCCCCCCCCCCCCCCCGCCCCCCCCCCCCCCCCCCCCCCATGGCAGAGGCCCCAAAGCCCACGAGCACACCAAGGACCCCCAGGCCAGTCACTGGCACATGCACCGGCCCAAAACCCCGACAACATACCTGCCAAGACCTGAGACCCCTGGGTCAAGCTGGGACCCCAGCCCGGAAGCAACACTCCCCCAGAACCTCGATCCCAGAACCCCGAACCCTCGCCCACCCCAAACCCACCCAGGAGCAGCCAGGCCACCAGGCCAGTAACCTGCACCGGCAGGTACAGACTGCCCAGAAGCCTGCATGCAGCCAGCAGAGGTCCACGCCCAGAACCACCAAAGCCACCTCCCCGGTTGAGCACCTTTGCCACGGGCCCACGACCCCCCCATGCCCCCAGCCCCGATACCCCCCACATCAACAACGATGCCCCACGGGATGAAATCAAAGGGGTTTATCCACCTCCACTACGGGTTGGAGCCAATCAAAGAAGCCCAGAGAGATTGTTCTGATGTGGAGGTACAGGCTATCTCAAGACTGATGTAATCCAACAAAAGGTCTTTATACTGTTTAATACTAAGAGTATTTTTATTTTTCCAATTCATGAGTATAGTTTTTTTTGCTATACATAAAGCAGTAAAAATCATGTGAATTGACTTTGTCTCCAAAGGTGACATCATCTAAGTGGCCCAATAAGCAAACTGACGGAGAGAGTGGAATATTACATCTCAGACACTTTGATAAGTCTTCACATATCTGGCGCCAAAACCGGTGGACAGGTGGACAGAACCAAAATGTGTGGATGTAATTGTCAGGAATATTGTCTGTGCACTGTGAGCAAACATTAGATGATGCAAAACACATCCTGAACATCCGTTGACCTGTGTAGTGTACTCTATGAAGGATTTTGTATTGTATTAATTGTAAATTGGGGTTTTTAATCATCTTAAAATTTCTTAGACATATCTGAGACCAGAAGTTTTGGTCAAAGTTGACTGACAAGTCTGTCTCCCATTTTACAATGGGAAGGGATATTGATTCATCTATTTTAATGAGTGTCTGGTAAACCTTAGACAGTAATTTGGGAGGGTTAAGATTTAGGAATTCTAATACACTTGTTGGTATTTCAATTCTAGTGTTATTAAGGTTAAATTTATTTTTTGTTATAGATTTAATTTGTTGATATTCTAAAATGTATTCTTATCAGTCCCATGTTGTGTTATTAATCTGTTAAATGGGATATAATCTACTTCCTCATATATATGTTCCAAATATTCAATTCCTTTACACCTCCAACCTGGGAAGTTTATCATATTATTCTGTTGTAGAATGTCAGCGTTGTTCCAGATGGGTGTACGTCTGCATGGAATTAGTGAAGACTGTCATTTTACGAAACTCCCACCAAGCTGTCAGAGAAGAGCTGATATTGATGCTTTTAAAGCATTCCTGTCGTTTTATGTTTGAGCTAATGAATGAAAGGTCCAAGATCCTAGGTCCTAGAACTGTGGATTTTATCCAGTTTATAGAGTAATCTGAACTCTTGAAAAAGAGTTTATCAATCCAATAACCTGAGAGAGGGAGGTTTGTGAATGCTGGAAGAAGAGCAACACATCATCAGCAAATAGACTGATTTTGTGCTCTATGTTCTTGCATTTTATGCCTTTAATATCTGTAGTTTGCCTGATTGCTAACCTGATAGCAAACAGTGAAGGGGAGAGTGGACATCCCTGCCTGGTGCCCCTTTGCAGAAGAAAGCTAGCAGATATTTGATTATTTGTCCTAATGCATGCTGATGGGGAACTGTATAATATTTTTAACCAGTTTATGAAATAATTTCCAAAACCAAATTTATGCAAGGCTGCAAATAAATATTTTCAGTTAACTCTATCAAAAGCTTTCTCTGAATCTAGAGAGAATATTGCAGTTTCAATATTTTTACTGTAAGAATAATCAATTAAATTAAATAATCTGTGTGCATTTGTGGATGAATGCCTCCCTCTTATAAAAAGCAGTTTAGTCAGGATGTATTATGAGAGGAGTTATCTTTTCCAATCTTTTTGAGAGGGCCTTACAAATTATTTTAAGATCAACATTGATAAGGGATATGGACAATAACTGGTAGGTAATACAGGGTCTTTGCCTGGTTTTAACAGGAGACTAATGTTGGCTGAGTTTATATTTTCTGGAAGTCTGTTATTTTTCTCAGTTTCCTGTAGCATTTTGTGAAATAGTGGTGCCAGGATATTCCAAAATTCTTTGTAGAACTCTGCTGGAAATCCATCTGGACCCGAAGCCTTTTTATTGGACATCCTTTTGAGGGCTTCCTGGAGTTCCACTGGTGTCAGTGGTGAGTCCAGGATGGACTCCTTCATTTTCCTGTTCTCTCCAGACAGCTGTGACATCTTCTCTGTGAGTTCTTTAACGTTAGCCCTCAGAGTTTGGTTCTCCGCTTGTAACGATTGCGGTGTACTCAGAATGAAAGACCAGAACTGAACAGACACCAGGACTTAGATAATAATTTAAAGTGTTTATTTACAGGTTGGTGAATAAATAAAACATCAATGAGGGAAACGGGAACACCTGGGGAGAGAGCGGTAACTTAAAGGGCTGTGGTTGGATAAGAATATCTTTTGTTGAATAATTCTTACGGTGTGTAGCAGGAAAACAGAATGTGAATGTATTATGTCCAGATGGTGTCCAGTGACACAAGGTGAAGCAACAAGTAGATTTAGGCAAGTGGTGGAAGGCATCCAGCATTTGTAGATAGGCAGGAGGAGTCACAGTTCACATGGAACTCAAGCAGGGCAGGTACAGCAAGATCCAAACTCTGAGGAAGCGCAGAGGAAAAAACACAATATTAGTTTTTACTAATATCACTGAATAACTGGCCAGAACAAAACTACCGTTGGTAGGCAATGTCCCAGCGCCTGCAGAGTGGTTCCTGAATCTTCTTATACTCCTCCTGGGTGTTGAGTTGATTATCTGCAGCTGGAGCCAATTAGGAGTGTAGAGGAGAGAGAAAGGCAGGATGTAGGGTAGGATCCTTACATTACCCTCCCCTCAAGAGTTGCCTCCCGGCAACCTGAAGCGCTTCTCTGGGTGTGCCCTGAAGAACGTGGTGATGAGGCTGGGGTCCAAGATGAAGGACCTCAGGATCCAAGAGCGCTCTTCTGGACCGTAACCCTCCCAGTTGACCAAATATTGGAACCCCCGGCGCCGAAAGTCCAGGATGCGGCAGACCGTGAAGGCTGGATGGTTGTCAATGAGACGGGGGGCGGAGGGAGGTCGGCAGGAGGGCACAGCAGGCTTTCCGCGATGGGCTTGAGTTGAGACATGTGGAAGGTGTGATGAATCCGCATAGATGCGGGTAGCTGAAGTCTGACTGCCGTGGGACTCAGGATACGCGTGATACTAAAGGGACCGATGAAGCGGGGAGCCAAATTACGTGGGGTGTCCTTGAAGTGGATGTTCTGGGTCAACAGCCAGACTCTTTGTCCAACCTTGTAAGATGGGGCTGCAGATCGGTGACGATCAGCAATCTCCTTGTTTTTGGCAGCTGTGCGCAGTAGGGCGAGCTTAGTTTGGCGCCAGACCCGACGACATCTCCTGAAGTGATGTTGCACAGAAGGAACTGCTACATCACCTTCTTGACTGGGAAACAATGGTGGAGCGTAAACAAGGGAGGCTTCAAATGGAGACAAACCAGTAGCAGATGATGTGTGGGTGTTGTGGGCATACTCCACCCATACCAGATGTTGGCTCCATGTGGAGGGGTTATCCTCCACCACACACCTGAGGGCAGCCTCCAATTCCTGATTGGCCCTTTCGGCCTGACCATTGGACTGTGGGTGGTAACCCGATGTTAGGCTGACAGAGGCCCCTAAGGAATTACAAAAGTTCTTCCATATCTGTGATATGAACTGGGGTCCTCTGTCAGAAACGATGTCCGATGGGATGCCGTGAACTCGAAAAACATGTTGGACCAACAACTGGGCCGTCTCCAAGGCCGAGGGAAGCTGGGGTAACGGAACGAAATGAGCTGCTTTAGAGAATCTGTCAATGACAGTGAGAATAACAGTTTTACCATCAGAGGGGGGCAGCCCAGTAACAAAGTCTAGAGGTATATGGGACCATGGGCGGCTAGGGGTGGGGAGTGACATAGTGCCATTAGGGCCTGTCCCAGGGTCAGGTTCGGACTTCTGGGCCTCTAAGATGTCCTTTTCAATGGACTAGGTCAACGAACCAACCACACAGGATGAGGGTAGAATGTTTGGTTCCTGTTCGGTGTCCTCTGGTGATGAGAACTGACGAGACAGGGCGTCGGGCTTCACATTTTTTGAGCCGGGTCTGAAAGTCAGTACAAAGTTAAATCTTGTAAAAAAATAACGACCATCTAGCTTGTCTGGGGTTTAATCTCCTGGCCTCGCGGAGATAAGTGAGGTTCTTGTGATCAGTCCAAATGAGGAATGGCGTGTCTGTGCCCTCGAGCCAGTGTCGCCACTCCTCCAAGGCCAACTTGACAGCAAGAAGCTCACGGTTGCCCACGTCGTAATTCTGTTCAGCAGAGGAAAGGCGTCGAGAGAAGAACGCACAGGGGTGCACTTTGTTGTCAACAGGAGATCTCTGAGACAAAATGGCTCCTACGCCAGTGTCAGAAGCATCGACCTCAAGGATAAACTGTTTCTTAGGATCAGGGTGGCAAAGAATAGGGGTAGAGGAAAAAAGTCTTTTTAGCTCACCAAAAGCCGTTTCTGCCTCATGAGTCCACTTAAAAGTCCGCAGGGTGGAGGTCAATTGGGTGAGAGGAGCAGCGATCCTGCTGTAGTTCTTGATGAACCTATGGTAGAAGTTAGCGAAGCCCAGAAATCGCTGCAGCTGTTTGCGTGTATCAGGTGTTGGCCATTCCACCACTACGTTAGTTTTCTCTGGGTCTGTGCGGTATTGTCCTCCTTCAAAAATAAAGCCCAAAAAGGAGACAGATTGTACATGAAAATCACACTTTTCTGCTTTAACGTACAGTTGGTTCTCATATAATCGTTGTAGGACAGTCCTGACGTGGTGAACGTGTTACTCCTCATCCCGTGAGTAGATCAATATGTCGTCCAGATACACAAATACAAAAATGTTTAAAAAGTCTCTTAAAATGTCATTAACCAATGTTTGAAAAATTGCAGGGGCATTGGTGAGACCAAATGGCATGACTAAGTACTCAAAATGTCCCAGTGGCGTCTTAAATGCTGTCTTCCACACATCACCTTCCTTGATTCGGACGAGGTGATAAGCATTGCAAAGATCTAATTTGGAAAATATTTTAGCAGAGTGCAATTGTTTGTGGATAGAGTCTATTAGAGGTAAAGGATATTTGTTCTTAATTGTGATCTGATTTAATCCTCTATAGTCTATGCAGGGACGTAAGGTCTTGTCTTTTTTAGCCACAAAGAAAAATCCCGCTCCAACAGGAGAGGTGGAGGGACGAATTATTCCTGAGTTCAATGATTCGGAGATATACTCTTTCATAGAGTCACGTTCTGGACCAGACAAATTGTAAAGGCGGCTAGAAGGAAGAGGAGCCCCTGGTAGTAAATCAATAGCACAATCATAAGGATGGTGCGAGGGTAATGGCAGGGCCTTTTGTTTACTAAATGCAGGGGCAAGGTCATGGTAAACAGTAGGAATCAGACAAATCGACTGGATCGGGTGCCTCAGGACGTTTAATAGTGTAAGGAGCAGCAGTTCTTAAACAGTTCATTAAACAGTGTGGGCTCCATTGTTCTATTTGTTTAACCCTCCAATTAATTATGGGGTTGTGATTCCTGAGCCAAGGAAAACCTAGGCCAAGCTGTGTAACGGGTGATTCGAATACAAAGAACTCGCCGTGTTCATGATGGTTCCCAGAGATCATGAGGTGTACTGGTACAGTCTTTTTTTAAAAATGAAGCAAACTTTTGACCTGTTAGACCGGCCATCGTCAGTGGCGTGGGAAGAAGTTGTGTGGGGATGGATAGGAGTTCCACCAAGTCCTGGCTAATGAGGTTTTGCTCAGCCCCAGAGTCCACTAGAGCAACAACTGATTTACTTTCTCTATCAACGATAATGGTGGTGTTGAGTTCCAAGCGGGAGACAGGAGAAGAAGAAGAGTTTCTCACCAATATCTCCTGTCTTATTGGTGAGAGGAGCCGTTTCCCAAGAGCGGGCAACGAGCAATAAAATATCCTTGTTTACTACAATAGATACAAGCTTTATTGTCAATTCTTCTTTGTCTCTCTTCTGGAGAGAGGCGAGTGCGACCCAGCTGCATAGGTTCTGGTTCTGAGTCAGATTTGTATTCTAGCATTAGTGCAGGTCTCAGTGTGGAGTGAAAGCCGGAAGCAGTGGAACTCTGGGAAACGTACTCTTCTATTGCAAACGGTTCAATGTTTTGATGTACAGGGAAAACCGGAAGTAGGTGAATTCTGGGAATCGTAGTCTCTCTCCCACCTTCGTTCTTGTAGTTGGTTATCAATACGTGTGGCTAACTGAATTAGCTCGTCCAAACTTTGTGGTTCATCTAGTGCCGCTAAGTGGTCTCTTATGGAGTTGGAAAGAGAGTGTAGGAAGGTACCTCTGAGTGCGACCTCTCCCCATCCGGTTCGGGCGGCGGTGATTCTGAACTCCAGAGCATGAGCCGTAACAGAGCGTCTGCCTTGACGAAGGGTGAGTAGACGTTTTACTGCTTCTGCTCGTTGGAGGGGTTGATCGAACACGCGCTTGAAATCTTCTAAAAGTGAGGAAAAGCTTAAGGTACTAATAGGGTGAGAGGATAAATGAGCATGAGCCCAACGTAATGCGTCCCCCTTTAGCTGAGTGATGAAAAAGGAGATCTTGGCAGCATCTGAAGAATAAAGACTGGGTGCTCTCTGAAACGTTAATTCGCACTGAAGTACAAAGCCCCACACATTTCAGGCTCTCCACAAAAATGTTCTGCCGGGTTTAAATTTTGCTCTGTGGTGTTCATTAGGGGAGGATTAGAAATAGGAAGACTGACATTAGGTGTAGGTGTAGCAGCAGATGGCAGGAGCTGAGTCATCCCTTGTTTGACTGAAAACAACATGCTGCCCAGTTCCTGGAGATTAGACTGGTTAGTCTGTTGCAGGTTTAACAAGCGTTCAAGAGTAGTTTCATTTTTCTCTACTCTGTGTAACATAGCCTGAAAAGTGAGTTGGAGTTGCCGAGTGACGCGGTTAAATCCATCACTTTTCACCGGGTCCACCGCCTCGGAGGTAAGAAGCCTGGAAACAATCGGCCACGGCCGATTGTAGCTAAGTTTGAGCATTATAAACAGAAAGAACACGTAAAAAGCCGAGGTAGGGAACTGTGTGACACGAACTTCAGCATGAACGACCAATTCCCTGCAGAAATTCTGAGTAGAAGGCGCGTCCTGTTCCCAATTAGGAAGAAAAATATAAACGAGGGCAGAAGAGCTACGGTGGCTGTTGACAAACTTTACATCAATGGTCAGCTGTTTAGAGATCCAGAGGTTACTTCCTGGCTCTATTAATAATATAAATAAGGTAAGTATTTTTTTCAGTTGCTAATTTTACTTAAAATTTATTAGCAATCATATATATTTATATTACTTACCAGATATATATGTAATTGTTCAGCACAGCTCGGTTGGTGGGTTACACAGATAGTGGTGGTACACGGTGGCATGGCACTTAATATGGTAAGGGGGTTCTTTTTTTTATTCTTTCTTCTTTTATCTTTACGTGTTTATTATCATTTCACTTTCTTTTTTTGTCTCTATTTTTCTGACTCAACAATTATTAGCACACAGGCACAAAGGCTTATATATATCCATATACATACATACAAATACCTCATAAAGGAATACATCCATGATTTACCTTCAAAAACAGCACTTAGTTTATCTATAAATCATAAATAATCAATAATTAAGGATTATGTTCTTGTCTGGGTGTTTTACTGTTTTTGATAATGGGTGTGGTTTAATTATATTTTCACAAGCACAAGTATGGGCATCTTAAGGTTTGTCACATGGAATATTAATGGAGCCGGTAGCCAACATAAAAATATAGAATATTTAGCCAGATTAAAAGATTAAAGGCAGATGTTGTATTACTCCAAGAAATTCATAAATTACCGTCAACTGTGGATGAGCTAAAATCTCCTGAGTTTCCTGATGTATTCTCAGCCTGCTATAACTCAAGACAGAGAGGAGTAGCAATATTAATACATAAAAATGTGAACTTCACAATATTAGACACAGTTATGGACCCGCAAGGTAGATATATAATATTAAAAGTATCCATACTTAGTCAAAAATATTGTATTGTAAGCTTATATGGGCCAAATGTGGACAATGCCGCTTTTTTTCATGATCTCCTCTACTCTATCAAATCACATGGATTGCTCGCTGGTACTGGGAGGTGATCTTAACTTTGGTCTAGATAACAAAATAGACAGGCTGAATGCAGTAGGAGCTCAACGCAGTTAGCAATCCATAAATGTAGTTAAACAGTGCATGAGTGATTATGGACTCTGCGATGCATGGCGGTCTCTTCACCCTAATAGTAAAGAGTATTCTTTCTTTTCACATGTGCATCACTCTTACTCTCGTTTGGATTATTTTATAATCAGCAACTCATTGCTGACCAACATTTCAGACACTAAGATACACCCTATTGCTGTCAGCGATCATGCACCAGTTACTTTAATTTTAGATAATAAGAAAGAAATCCCCAAAAGTATAAACTGGAGATTAAATACCTCACTGCTTATGGACAAAGAATTTATACAATACTTTAAAAATGAATGGACATCGTATTTAGAGTTTAATGACTTGCCAGGTACATCAGCATGTACACTCTGGGAGGCTGGGAAAACGGTTATGAGAGGGAAAATAATATCCTACGCAACAAACAAAAAGAAAAAAGAAAATAAATGTATTGAGGAATTAGAGAAATCTATCAAATTATTGGAAAGTTTACAAGGAGAGGAAACACAGAAAAAACTTTGCAAGATAAAATTAGAACTAAATGAATGTATTGACAAAAAAAAATTCTTGGTACAAAGACTTTGCTTAGAACATTTTGAACACAGTAATAAATCAGGTAGCTTTTTAGCTAATCAACTCAAATTAAATAAAGAAAAAACATCTATATATGGTATTAAAGAATCAAATGGTAATATAACTTATGACGAGGAAAAAGTAAATAGTGTTTTTAGAGATTTCTATAAAACTCTATACACTCCACAAATAAATCCAACAGATGAAGATATTAATCAATTCTTGGAGAGAGTAATACTTCCAAAACTAGACAGTAGTCAATCTTCAGAACTAGACTCACCATTAACATCAGATGAGCTCCATGAAGCCATTAAAAACATGCCTAATAAGAAATCTCCAGGCCCAGATGGATATCCAGCAGAATTTTATAAAGAGTTCTGGAACATCCTGGAACCAATATTTCACAGAATGCTACATGAGTCAGAAGAAAATGGCAGGCTTCCAACACATATGAATTCAGCCAACATTAGTCTACTATTAAAACCAGGCAAAGACCCAGTACTACCTACCAGTTATCGCCCCATCTCTCTTATTAATGTGGATGTTAAAATAATTAGTAAAGTCCTCTCTAAAAGATTAGAGAAAATAATTCCTCTCATTATTCATCCTGACCAAACTGGATTCATAAAAGGAAGACACTCAACCACAAACACACGCAGATTATATAATTTAATAGAGTATTCATATAGTAAAAATATTGAAACAGCTATTTTGTCTTTGGACGCAGAAAAAGCATTTGATAGGGTAAACTGGAAATTTTTATTTGCTACCTTGGGTAAATTTGGTTTTTTGGCGAACATTTCATTAATTGGTTAAAAATATTATATAACTCACCAAGAGCATGTGTCAGGACAAATAATCAAATATCTTCAAGCTTCTGTTTACAGAGGGGGACCAGGCAGGGATGTCCACTTTCACCTGCGCTATTTGCTATTTTTATTGAACCTTTAGCAGCAGCAATAAGACAAACTGCTGATATTAAAGGTATACTGTGTAGAAATATAGAACATAAAATTAGTCTTTATGCTGACGATGTTTTACTTTTTCTTCAGAACACAGAAAACTCAATATCTAATGTTATCGAATTAATAAACTCGTTCTCAAAAGTTTCTGATTATTCTATAAATTGGTCAAAATCTACAGCTCTTCCAATAAACTGCGTGTTTAATACTTCTCTCAATGAACGACTACAATCAGGTAACATTACATACTTGGGCATTAATATTTCTCCTAGATTGGAAGACTTAATAAAATTGAATCATATCCCAATTTTAAAGAACATTGAAGATGATCTTACTAGATGGAAATCTCTGCCCATATCACTTATGGGAAGAGTTGCCTCAGTAAAAATGATGGTCCTGCTGAGAATAAACTATTTATTCTCAATGATTCCAAATAAACCTTCAACTGAATGGTTTAAGTCACTGGACTCTTTGATATCTAAATTCCTTTGGAAAAACAAAACTCCACTATTAGCTTAAAAGCATTACAGAAATCTAAAGATACCGGAGGATTAGAACTTCCCAACTTCTATCACTACTATTTAGCCAATAGGTTACAATATATCTCAAAGTGGTTAAATCCGAATACATTAGATGAAACTTGGATAGACATAGAACAAACTTTATGCAATAATATTAAGATTTCAGATCTACCATTTATTAGCACAAATATAAAAAGACATGTTTGCTTTAAAAGCATCAGCATTAGCTCTTCTCTGACAGCATGGTGGGAGTATTTGAAAATGACAAAATCTTCACTACTCCCCTGTAGACATACACCCATCTGGAACAATCCTGACATCCTACAACAAAATAATATGTTAAATTTCCCAGGTTGGAGAGTCAAGGGAATTGAACGTCTGGAACACATATATGAAGGTGTAGACTTTATTTCATTTAATAATTTAATAATACAATTTGGCATTGAAAATAAATACTTATTAGAATATCAACAAATTAAGTCTATCATAAAAAGAAATTTAAGCTTAAGAAAACTTTGTTAGAAACACCAATATGTGAGTTAGAGTTCTTTAATCTTAAATCTCCCAAATTATTATCTAAAATATACAAGAAATTGTCTAGAATCAATGACTCCATAATGCTACCAGTTGCAAAATGGGACTCAGATTTATCAATCAATTTTGACCAAAACACCTGGTCTCAAATATGTTTAAAAACATTTAAAATGACTAGGATCTCCAACTTACAATTAATACAGTATAAAGTTCTTTGTAGAGTACATTATACAGGTCAGCGAATGTTTAGGATGGGATTTACATCATCTAACAACTGCTCACAGTGCACAGGCAATATTCCTGATATTGCAACAAAAATGCAACCAGAGTGCATATCCATGCACTCTGGTTCTGCCCACCCGTTCAGAGGTTCTGGGTCCAGGTTTGTGAAGACTTGTCTAAATGTCTGAAATGTAATATTCCACTCTCTCCATCTGTTTGCTTATTGGCTATCTTGGAAGATGTTACCCTGGAAAAAAATACATGTCGCATGATTTTCACTGCCTTATGCATCGCAAAGAAAACCATACTCCTGAATTGGAAAAATATAAATAATCTTAGCATTAATCAGTATAAAAATCTTCTGTTAGATCATATTAGTCTTGAAACAGCATCTGCCGACACATTGGATCAATCTCTGTGGGCTCCTTTGATTGGCTCTGTTACATAGTGAGGGTGGGTAGTCTGGGATCTGACCTTGTG
>NC_056500.1:60362493-60362782 GCF_014905685.2 Nematolebias whitei | reverse complement strand
TGGCGGCGGTCGTGGGTCACCGATCTGGTAGCCTGGCTGTGCTGTTGTGGGTTCGGGGTGGGCGCGGGGCTTGGGGTTCTGGGGGCTTGTCGCCCCCGGGCTTGGGCTTGTGGGGATCGGGGATCTTGGGCTCTGGTGGGCGGGTTGCCGGGCTCTGGGCCGGCTTGCGCTCTGGTGCCCGGTTATGGGCGGGGGCCTTCGGCTCGCTGGTGGGTTGTGGGTTCATGGGCTGGGGGGTTGAGGGCGTGACCAGTGGCCCCTAAGAGGGGGTAGTTTGACCCAGCCTAGG
>NC_056500.1:60358790-60362393 GCF_014905685.2 Nematolebias whitei | reverse complement strand
CTCCATGTTCCTGTGACCTACTGGCTGGCTGACTCCAAGCTCCCCATTGGTTCCCTGCACGACAGCAGCGTTTTCCTACTCCACCATTACTCCTGTGTGCCTCACCTGGTTCCTGGATCTCCAATCCCCGAGTCCTCGTCTCCACCACCTCTCCTGGTTCTCCACACCTACGCCCCGGCTCCCTTGGTGGCTCTGTAAATATATTTATTTACTCGTTTAGATACTCACCTGGTCGCACCGTGGATTATTGGATTCCGGTCCTGTCTCCTGTTTCTCATGCTCCTGGAACAACAACGACACGTAAGCCAATTTTGGATTATTAAGTCTACATTTCCAAAATCTCCTCTCAAGACGAATTGTCATTCACCACCAATCTCCCCTCTGTTCCCACAGTGGATCCCTCCTGATTTGAGTCTTACCAGTGTAGTATGTCATATGCTGGATATATTCATACTTTTTTCACGAGTTCCTCATCTTTCTGACTGTGTAAATGTCGTGCATTGAATTTAACAGAAATGTAACGAGAGACGTTATTATCTTTGACCCATCAAAATGAATGCGGTCATTTATTTTCAGAATCAAAGTTTAACATCAAACATTTACATTAATTTGGCAAAATATGAAAATAATAACAGACAAGTTTCACAGATAATGGACTTCAATCACACGGCGGTGATCGAGGACTTTGCTTCAGATATTTCTAAAATATCTGTACTGATTTTAAGAGAAAGGAGAGTTTAAGATGGAAATGGAGATTTATCTTACAGAGAGATTTGTGAGGGAATTAATCTGTTTGACCAGAAACGTGCACGCTCCTTCAGATCTCAGCTTGCGACAGTACGCTTGGTCGAAGTGGACTGTTACCTGGTTGATGATAGGTCAGCGTCGGTATAGGATCCTCCTTTGACTCTTTCAGCGTCTCCGTTGAGAGCAGCTGAAATCCTTCGAGAGTCGTGCGAGGTTATTCAAACAGAAGTTATAATCCCAAAACGTCTCTGGATCATCCTGAATGCGTTTGCATCCAAGAACTCTGAACTCCTTTCATCTCCTTAGCACTCTCTATCAGACTTCCGACATCAGACCCTCCAGCACACTGGCAAGAACCGGGAAGTTGCCACATTTTAAATGAGTTGACTTCCGGGTCAATTTAAAGCTTTCTGATTCGTGGATGGACCAGAATAGAGGTGTGTTTTGTGACGTAAGATGTTATCAAAAGTCAAGGGCAGAGAATGAGATTGCTTAACAGACAGAAAAGATTATTGGAGAAACACCAGACTTCGTGGAGTCAAACTCCTATTATCTTCTGAAAAAGTTTAAACATGACATTTCTTCTCAGTAAACATTTTAGTTGACCGAGACTCGACCTTTAACATACTTACAAACTTGCTCATTGCAGACTGAAAAATCAAGAAATGCATATTAACCTGATTTCTTCTTTGAATGAGGAATAAAAATCATTACTTACTGTTTATGTAAAATAAAAATGAGTAGTTCTCTTCAACCTGTAAGCATTGAGTGAACTAACAAAATTTGATTATCAAACATTTGTAAAATAGTAATGATCATAGAGGATTGTCTTTTCTACTTGATTAATTCAAGAAAGAAAGTCACCAGATGGCTCAAACTGTATTTCTGGATGCAGATCAATGAAATAACAGTCTCTGTCCATCTGATCAGATTTGAGGTCAGATCAGGTTCACTACACTCCTGTAGTGAACTAAGCCTGAGGTCAAATCCTGACCTTAAGGACCTTATGGGACAGAAACTGTCATTTCATTGATTTGAATCCAGAAATACAGGTTGACCCTTCCTGAGACTTTCTTTCTTGAATTAATCAAGTGAAAGAACACTCTCTTTTCTATTATCATTACTATTTTACAAATGTTTGATAATCAAAGTGTTTTTAGTTCAAACCATTTTTAGATGTTGCAGTGAACTAATCATTTTTAATTAACTGTGAAACAGTAATAATGATTTTAATCCTCATGCAAAGTATAAATCATGTTAAGGTCTGTTACAGAGTAATTATGCATTTTCTGATTTTCTGTCTTTGAATGAGCAAGTGTAAGATGGTCCAAGGTTGGAGTCAAACGCAAAACAAGTTGTTGGAACGAACTGTCATGTTTTTAGAATCCTCTCAGACGTAAATATAGAGGCTGGCACCTGTTTTCCCCCAACTCGTCTAAATATTCCTCTCGTCTGTCTGAAAAACATTTTCAATCTGTTCCATAACATTCTTGCTGTTTTTCTGACTCCTAGTGACCTCTTACGTCACAAAAACACACCCCTGTCTGGTCGAAACGACCAATCAGGAAACTCCCAAATGAACCGGAAATAGAGCCCTTTAAAATGTCGGTACTTCCTAGTTCAAACCAGTCGCTTCAGGCTCCGGCTTCAGTCGTTGCAGCTCCAGTGCTGGGAGAACAGAAGTCCAGCATGATC
This sequence comes from Nematolebias whitei, assembly GCF_014905685.2. Lineage (NCBI taxonomy): Eukaryota > Metazoa > Chordata > Actinopteri > Cyprinodontiformes > Rivulidae > Nematolebias > Nematolebias whitei. Next base: position 60,359,951 of record NC_056500.1, on the reverse strand, counting down.
CAGAGCTCTTCCGAGTCTTTTGGGATTATGACATCTTCCACCTCTGAGTGGAACTTCTGAAGGACTCCACTCATGTGAAGTCCACTCGTGAGGTGAACTTGTGTCGAACAAGTACCGTCACTACTTCGGACGATTCACAGCTGTTCCTACGGAGACGCTGAAAGGGTGCGTTAAATGGGACTTCGTACCAGGGAGACATCTCCAGGTAAAAGAGATTTATACCACCTAAGTATACCGGGGAAGAAGCTGGGAACTCACCGGAGAGTGCCGTTCTGATGCCGACACACATTTCCCTCATCCATCTTTTTCTCTCAACTTAAACTTCAACTTCCATCTTTAAACTCTTCTTTTTGCTAGAAATCATTCCACATATTTTTCAGAAATGTCTGTTGTGAAGCAGGGAAACAATCGCCGTATTGTTTCCTCCTTGTAAAACTTGCAAAATTAGCCATGTTGTTATTTTCAATTTGCCAATTAATGTAAATGTGTGATGTGTTAAACTTTGATTCTGTAAATAAATGACCACGTTCATTTTGATGGGTCAAAGATAATTAACGTCTCACGTTACGTTTTTAATAATTCAATGCACACATTATACAGTCCAGAAAAATGAAAGAATCCGTTTAATTTATGAATATATATACAGCATGTTCATCTACACTCCCAAACCTTGGTTCTGGTGAGTTCTGGTCACAGAACCTGCTCCGTATCTCAGCTCCAAACATTCCACTAACACCCCTCACAACACCAAGAAGAGGTCAGAGGTCAGGGAGGAAGACGTCCAGGAAGATGTTCCTTTGAACTCCTCAACATCTGGCTCACAAGAAGCCCACATGGTTCCAGCAGACGTCTGGGAGAAGTTGGGACTGTGAGCAGTTCAAGTGGAACAAGAGTTGGTGCTGAAGTCCAGCAGCTTTTGGAGCAACTCAGCTGTTTTCTATCAGAACCCTTCCTTCCTTCCTGCTGCTGTGTCTGATTGTTTATCACACCATGCCTTTGATCTCTTCTTTTAATAGATGGTAAGGTTGGGTGTCCACGTGGACACCATCAACAAGGTGCTGTGGTCCCTAAAACCAGAGCCCTATAAAGAGAGAGTTGCGACACTCCCATAGACTCCCATAGAAAGAATGGAATGCGGAAGTCACGTGGGTCATGAAGCGG
>NC_056500.1:60356552-60358690 GCF_014905685.2 Nematolebias whitei | reverse complement strand
TTATCTGACTGTTCTGTACCACAAATTATCAACATTAATACTTCATGTCACCAGTTTTAGTTAATGAAACATGTTAAATTGCTAGTTGTGTTTTAACTGCAGCTGCTCTGCAACATGACGGTTTAAACGAGTCTATTTCTAATTCAACGTTTTAAAATATCTATTACTACTTAAATTTTGAAAGGTGGTCTTTTTTAAATTTATGGTAATTCCAGTTACTGAACTCAACTAGAAAATATTTGGCCTTTTTTTCCTGAGAGATTCATTCAACCTTTATTTCTACAGGTAAATCCCATTGAGCCTCGAGGACTCATTTACAAGAGAGACCTGATTTAACAAAGAATGATGACAACATAACAACAAGACTGATGTAATTTAGTTAAAGTTATAGATCATTTGTCAAAGACTGCAGCATAAATTGTGACATTATCATTAAAGAAAAACGTGATTGTGGAGATGAGTCAATTTTTTTCATGTTTTCCAGGTAAACCAGAGGAGAATGACTTCATGAACTGAATGTTGCATTCAAAGTATCACAAAGGTACAAGATCTCATTTTCTGTCTTCTATTAATCAATAACAGCTTAATCAAGATGTTTGAATAAAATTACTTTAACACCATAACCTTCACAAAGTTGGTATTTACTGCAGGACTGTTCATTTACATTAGTTTTATATTATTAGTTTAGTGTTTGGTAATCATGGGTCAAGTTGAGATGAGACTCTTTCAAGACAGAACAAGAAATAAGAATTATTACAAGAATATATCAGCATCAATAAACTGTAGGACAGTAACAAACAACTTATTAAACTATCACAGGTACATTGAGATGGAGCTGGAAGTTATTCTTCATGCCAGTTGTCTTCATCTGATCTTTTGTAAAAATATGTCAATTTATTTTCCATTAACATTTTTCTTCACAGGACTGAGTTAATTTTCTTGTCTGTGAGTTTCTTCTGTCCTGCTTATGTATGTTTTTGTGTTCTAATTGTTCCCTCAGGTTTTTCTTCTCTGTTCCCTGACTGCCTGTTGATCCATCCTCCTGGTCCTGTTGATCCATCCTCCTGGTCCTGTTGATACCATACCATACCATACCAATTTATTTATATAGCACTTAAAACAGCAACAAGGCCAACCAAAGTGCTGTACAAAAGAACACAAACATGCACAGCGAACAGGAAAACATAAAATAGAAATACAGATACAAATAGCAGCAGAAGCTAACTAAAATGGCCAACAGAGTAGAGAACAGACCGGACCAAAACAAATCACACCGTGTTAAAGGCAAGCGAATAGAAGTGGGTCTTCAAGCGAGACTTAAAGACTGAGAGTGTGGGAGCCTGCCGGACACTCAGTGGCAACTCATTCCACAGTCGTGGACCTGCGACAGAGAAAGCCCTGTCACCCCTGAGCTTACGACGGGTTTCTGGGACAGAGAAGCATCTGGTCTGCTGACCTCAGAGAGCGCGGTGGGACATATGGCTGCAGAAGATCAGTGAGATAGGATGGGGCGGAACTGTTCAGTGATTTAAAAACGTACATGAGAATTTTGAAATGGATCCGAAGGTGAATGGGTAGCCAGTGCAGGGAGGCCAAAACTGGCGTGATGTGCTCTCTATAGCCTGTACCAGTTAAAAATCGGGCTGCAGCATTTTGGACCAGTTGTAGACGAGCAATGGAGGACTGACTGATTCCAAACAGAAGTGAATTGCAGTAATCAAGCCTAGATGTTATGAAGGCGTGGATCACTGTCTCGAGGTTCTTTTTGTTGAGTATAGGCTTCAGCTTAGACAGCCGTCTCAGCTGAAAAAAACAGGATTTGACCATCATGTTTACGTGACTGTTGAGTTTTAAGGACGGGTCCATTATCACCCCCAGATTAGTGACCTTTTGTTTCTCTAGCGGGGCTAGAGAGAAAAGGTCAATGTCATGGTTCATGAGTGAGCCACTGGGATGGAACAGCATGACTTCAGACTTCTTCTCATTGAAGCTTAAGAAGTTTAAAGCCATCCAGTCCCGGATGTCAGCCAGGCAGTCAAGAAGAGGCTGAATAGAGCGTGTGCCTCTGTGCCTCAGGGGAACTGTGCCTCAGTTGATCCATCCTCCTGGTCCTGTTGATCCATCCTCCTGGTCCTGTT
>NC_056500.1:60354752-60356542 GCF_014905685.2 Nematolebias whitei | reverse complement strand
CCTCCTGGTCCTGTTGATCCATCCTCCTGGTCCTGTTGATCCATCCTGGCCCTGTTGATCCTGGATCATCAGATCCTGACATGTCCCCGTCCTCTGAGGACACATTTTCATCTGTCTCTCATCTCACTCGCCTCATTTCTGTTTCTTCCTCAGTCTCTGAAATTACAACGTCACTGTTAGAATGAAGATTATTGTTCAATAAAAATATGACATGTCTTATTTAACACTGTTCGTACCAAAGTTTAATTTAGAACAACATGTGTGATCACTGGTCAGATCACTGGTCAGTGGAAGTTCTGCTGTTCTTCTCATCTGGTTCTGGTCCATGAACAAATGGTTGAACCTCCTTCAGTCTCACTCGTCCTCACTGTGTCTCCGTGAACTGTCCTCTCTAAATGTGTCTGTAGAGTGACATTAGTTTATTTTCTTGCACATTTCTTTGACAGTTAAACATTTTGAGCTCTGATTGAAAATGTTTGTACAGATTAAATTTACAGCTCTCACTTTGTGTTGTTGTGATGATGATGATGGTGCTCCTGCTGACTTCAGATGATGTCATTAATAAACAGTATAAATGTCAGTAAAAGTACTTTATTAAAGCTTGCTTTACATTTTACATATTTTATAATAAATTGTTTGGAAATTTATTTTTGCACAGTTAACACTTATTTTGTCATCTGTTATGATTTTAACTAGAAACGGTTTCATTTAAATTAACATTTTAATCAATGAATTACAATTTATCCAATAGTTGTCAGGCTACAATCAACTCAGTTATCAGGTACTTGGTTGCCATAAAAAAACGACAAATACAACAATTATATTCAGTCTCTCTTGTAAATGAGTCCTCGTGGCTCAATGGGACAAACCTGTTTAAATAAAGGTTGAATTAATATCTTCTATAGAAATCAAGAATTCATCCAGATGATCTGAGGTAAGCTGGAGCAGATCTGAACTGCTGGAGGACAAGGTGGAGCATTCTCATGCAGAGAACATCAGAAACAGCTTTATAACAGGTGTTACTCTGATCTTTTTTAACGTGTGTAACGTTATAAAACACTGACATGGCTATATTGATCACTGTATTGCATATACATTATTTTTCTAACAAATATGTGTTTGCAGTCTCGTTTCCTTCTAAAATTTAATGATAAATGTATCAGCTGCTTCTAAAAATGCTTTGATAAAATGCATAGTCTGTGAAATAATCAATAATCAGTTCAGTAATCAGTTCGTTACTGCTCAGCAATTACTGAAAGACGTCAGGTAAAGTAAGAAAAGTCGATTTTTGTGTTATGTTGCGCCAGCAGCCGCTCAAACTGACCGACAGCGATGAGCTGTTTGGAACTATGGGGAGCTGCATGAACCACGTGACCGCGTATCGGCGAGTTCAAAGAGTGTCGCAACTCTCTCTTTACAGGGCTCTGCCTAAAACCAGCCACAAAGGATCCTCCTGTGCTAGACACGGCAAACCTTAAGGCTGGGCAGACCATTCCAGAGGCCTGCCAAGTTGCTAGCAACCAAACCACCACAGTACCACCTCAGGTGATTAACCTAATGGTGCGAATCCACATCATAGCTGGACAAGCTATTAGCCATAAACAGGCATATTTTCAACCTTCTCCTGCATTTTTCAACTTGGGACTGTCCGTGGAAGCCACGAACCAAGTGAGCCTTGACTCCAGGACCACATCTATTGCTGTGTGTAACACAGGCATGGATGAGGTGCTGATCCCAAAAAACACTATGCTAGGATGGTTGATTTCAACTGACTTTCATGATTTTGAACT
>NC_056500.1:60349803-60354652 GCF_014905685.2 Nematolebias whitei | reverse complement strand
TGAACAGACAGTGGCCGGGTGTTTTGCCGTGTGCTCTCTTTGTGTATATTTCTTATATTTTGGAGTTTTACTTTGTCTTTTCCTTCTTTCTACCCCATTATAAAAAATAAATAAATAAATAAATAAAAAACTACACTAGATAATCACTAGAATAAATATTTCATAATAATGGTGTGGAGAGGATGGCTGTAAGGGGAGAAGGGAGGCCATCTAAAGAAAAAAAAAGAAATAGGAAGACTGACCTCAGATGTAGGTGTAACAGCAGATGGCAGGAGCTGAGTCATCCCTTGTTTGACTGAAAACAACATGCTGCCCAGTTCCTGGAGATTAGACTGGTTAGTCTGTTGCAGGTTTAACAAGCGTTCAAGAGTAGCTTCATTTTTCTCTACTCTGTGTAACATAGCCTGAAGAGTGAGTTGGCTCTGTTCAGATCCGGAGTCTTTCAGGGGTACTTGGTTTGGCTGGGACATTCTGTAACGATTGCGGTGTACCCAGAATGAAAGACCAGAACTGAACCGACACCAGGACTCAGATAATAATTTAAAATGTTTATATACAGGTTGGTGAATAAATAAAACATCAATGAGGGAAACGGGAACACCTGGGGAGAGAGCGGTAACTTAAAGGGCTGTGGTTGGATAAGAATATCTTTTGTTGAATAATTCTTACGGTGTGTAGCAGGAAAACAGAATGTGAAGGTATTATGTCCAGATGGTTTCCAGTGGCACAAGGTGAAGCAACAAGTAGATTTAGGCAAGTGGTGGAAGGCATCCAGCAATTTTAGATAGGCAGGAGGAGTCACAGTTCACATGGAACTCAAGCAGGGCAGATACAACAAGATCCAAACTCTGAGGAAGCGCAGAGGAAAAAACACAATATTAGTTTTTACTAATATCACTGAATAACTGGCCAGAACACAACTACCGTTGGTAGGCAATGTCCTAGCGCCTGCAGCGTGGTTCCTGAATCTTCTTATACTCCTCCTGGGTGTTGAGTTGATCATCTGCAGCTGGAGCCAATTAGGAGTGTAGAGGAGAGAGAAAGGCAGGGTGCAGGGTAGGATCCTTACACCGAAGTGAGCGATGCCACCTGAGCTTGGTTGAACTCCAGAGACTCCCTCAGTGCTTGAAACTCCTTGTGGAGTACCTCCACCAGGGCCAGCCAGGCATCTAAGCTGGTTAGCTTCTTGTCTATAGAGCCCAGGACATCAGTGAAACTTTTCTCTGAAGAGGTGGACGTGCTGGTTGAACTCTCTGAACGTGTGCGTTTAGGAGTTGGTGTGGCCGTGGATGCTGTGTTTTTTTGTGGTTTACCCATCACGATGTTGTTAAAACACTCGTCAACGTAACTCTCTAGACTGTCCAAGGTTTCCTCGTCCAGTTTGGTTTATTGAAACAATATGCAGAGGTTATTATTAACAATATTTGTTATGCTTGATTGTAATATATTGGCTTGTTTTACCTGAGTTTAATAATTTTTGTTTAGCAGTATCCTGCCATGTTACTTACGCAACACAGCTCTCACGTGACCTCAGCAGCTCATCACAAGGTGCATGCACCCTGATTCTCTCTGTTGGGTTCTGCAGCACCTCTTCAACCTTAGCCTGACCCAGGAGAAGGTTCCAGTGTTGTGGAAAACATCCTGCCTTGTTCCAGTGCCAAAGAAAACTCACCCATCAGTCCTCAATGACTATAGACTTGTTGCCCTGACATCCCACATCATGAAGGTTCTAGAGAGACTTCTGCTGACCCACCTGACTAAACAAACAAGCATATATCAGTACCCACTGCAGTTTGCTTATCAGCGTGGACTTGGAGTTGAAGATGCCATCATACACCTGCTTCAGCAAACTCACTATCATCTAGAAAAGGCAGAGAGCACTGTGAGTCATGTTCTTTGGTTTCTCCAGTGTATTTACCACAATCCAGCCTGATTTGCTTTGTCAGAAACTCCAGAAGACTCAGGTGGAGGCATCAACAATCACCTGGATCAAAGACTACCTGACAAACAGACCACAGTTTGTGAGACTGAAGAGTTGTGTGTCTAACCAGCTACTCAGTAGCTCAGGAGCACCACAGGAGACTGTAGTCTCACCATTCCTTTTCACTCTGCACACTTCAGATTTCCAGTACAAAACAGACTCCTGTCATCTGCAGAAATATTCAGATGACTGCAGTGGCCGGGTGTATCAGAGATGGACAAGAAGCTGAGTACAGGGAACTGGTGGACCTCTTTGTGGCATGGTGTGGAAACAATCATCTCATCTTGAATGTGAACAAAACAAAGGAGATGATTGTAGATTTCAGGAGAAATAGGAACAAGTCCAACCCTATTTCTATCATGGGAGAAGAAATGGAGGTGGTGGAGAAGTATAAATATCTTGGGTTCACCTGGACAACAGACTGGACTGGAAATGCAACAGTGAATCCATCTACAAGAATGGACAGAGCAGACTGTTGTAGTGTGTCAAGATCAGCTTTGCTATACCTTCACTACAATATAATTTAAATAACGGGTTCTCTCTTTTTCGAGCTAAATTACAGCCATGTGACCGAGGTAACTGTGCGTTTAATCAGAGACATGAGACGTTAATTTTCTTTGACACATCAGAATAAATGTGGTCATTTGTTGAACAGAATCAAAATTTAACATCAAAACATTGTACACTTGATTAGCTGATCTGGTTCTGATTAATAAAACTTTTCACGTTTTACTTAATAAAAACAGCAGACATTTCTGAAGACATCTAGATTAATTACTGCCAAAATAGAAGAGTTTAAAGATGGGAAATGGAGGAGTTTAAATGGAGAGAAAAAGATGGATAAACAGGAACAGTGTTGTGGGACCACAGAATGGCACGCTTCTTTCAACACCAGCCCAACTCCCCGGTACTCTTGGCGCGTTAAGATTTGTTACCTTTGGACGGGGATACCTCCGCTCATGAACAGGAGTCCATTTCAACGCGACCTTTCAGCGTCTCCGGTAAGAGCGGCTGGCCATATCAGGAGTCGCACCTCCTATTCCGTTCAACAAACACACTCATCTCCCGGTTGGATACACAGCAAGCTGTGAGTTCAGTCGGAGATTCCACTCAGACGTGGAGGACCCATGAAAGACCCAGGAAGACTCCGGTCCCGGACTCCAACTCAAGACTGAGAGACCCAGTTGACCTCGTAGACCTGACTGATCTCAGAAGTTCCAGGAAGTGTGGACTCTTAAAGAGTTCTCACTTCCGGTCACCTCAGGATTTCCTGATTGGTTGAAGCAACCAACAGGGGGTGGTTCTAGTGATGTCAGAGGGTCATTACAAGTCAAGAAAACAGCAGGAATGTTTTAGAAACGTCCCATACAGACAGAAGACATGTTATGGCGAAGTGGGAGGAAGAGAGGCCAGTAGCTTCTTGTTTACTGTCTGCTAGGTTTAAAAACACGACACTTTGTTCTAATAACGATCTTCTGACTTTCGACCAACATCACTAGTCTCTCATTCAGACAGAAGATCAAAAATGCATAATTACTTTGTAAAATAAACATTTTAACTTGATTTCTAATTTAAATGAGCATTAAAAAATAATTAATATTGTTTCACAGTTGATTTAAAATGAGTGGTTCACTTCAACATTTAGAAATGGTATGAACTAAACACACTTTTGATTTATCAAGATATTGTAAAATAGTGATGATAATATAAAAGAAGAGTGTTCTTTCAATTAATTACTTCAGGATACAATTAGACAGTCTCTGGATGAGCTAATTTGTATTTCTGGATTCAAATCAAAGAAATAACAGTTCCTGTCCCATGAAGGTCCTCAGAGGCAGGTTTTGGTCGGACGCTGAGTTCACTACACTGTACAGGTCCTTCTAAAAAAATTAGCATATTGTGATAAAGGTCATTATTTTCCATAATGTAATGATAAAAATGAAACTTTCAAATATTTCAGATTCATTGCACACCAACTGAAATATTTCAGGTCTTTAATTGTTTTAATACTGATTATTATGGCATACAGCTCATGAAAACCCAAAATGCCTGTCCCAAAAAATTTGCATATTTCATCCCACCAATGAAAGACAAGTGTTTTTAATACAAATAACACCAACCTTCAAATAATCATGTTCAGTTATGCACTCAATACTTGGTCGGGAATCTTTTTGCATGAATGACTGCTTCAGTGTGGCGTGGCATGGAGGCAATCAGCCTGTGGCACTGCTGAGGTGTTATGGAGGCCCAGGATGCTTAGATTGCGGCCTTAACCTCATCCAGAGTGTTGGGTCTTGCGTCTCTCAACTTTCTCTTCACAATATCTCACAGGTTCTCTATGGGGTTCAGGTCAGGAGAGTTGGCAGGCCAATTGAGCACAGTAATACCATGGTCAGGAAACATCCTGATGCATGCTCAATATTCCAGGTAGAAAAATCTAAAAAAGTTAAATCTGGTCCTCTGGACATTCAAAAAAAAACAAAAAAACAAAGCAAAACAACAAAAAATGTAGAAACGTTTCGTCTCTCTTCCGAGAGACTTCTTCAGTCTGAGGTGCTGTATTCAGCTCAGTCTCTTAAATAGCACCTTCTCAGAGTGGATCAACCAGTTTTGCTGCTGACAACCAAAACCAGCTGATCACATGCTCAAGAAGGACCATCAGCCTAACAATGGATCATTAGCACACTGATGGCTGTGTACTATTCACAGAGGGCTGAGTGATACTAGCAATCACAGCATTGTAAGAGGGGGACAATTGAACACGTAGGCCTCCACCCCTGTTTAACGATGGAAGGTTTCTTTTCACAAAGATGGCCTCCTTTACTCCTCTCTCAAACCATCGTTCCTCTCTATCCAGGATGTGAACAT
>NC_056500.1:60334887-60349703 GCF_014905685.2 Nematolebias whitei | reverse complement strand
GGTGTTCTAAAAGCGGTCTTCCACTCATCCCCCTCCCGTATACGGACGAGATGGTAGGCATTTCGGAGATCTAACTTAGTAAAAATGGTTGCAGATTGTAGTTGTTCATGGATGGATTCGATGAGAGGGAGAGGATACTTATTCTTGATTGTGATGTTATTAAGGCCCCGATAGTCGATACAAGGGCGAAGGGTGCCGTCTTTCTTGGAAACGAAAAAAAATCCCGCTCCTACAGGTGAAGTGGAGGGGCGGATAATGCCAGAGAGGAGGGACTCCTCAATATATTTCTTCATGGCCTCTCTTTCAGGACCAGAGAGGTTGTATAATTGACTGGTAGGAAAAGGAGACCCAGGGAGGAGGTTGATTGCACAATCGTAGGGCCGGTGTGGAGGAAGAGATAAGGCTAGCTGTTTGTTAAATACTGGGGCTAGATCGTGATAAACAGGGGGAACCATAGAAATATCTGTAGCCTCCTGAGGAGTGTCTACAGAGGGCTGGTTAGGGATGGCAGAACGTAAACAGTTCTTTAAACAATGATCGCTCCATCCCTCAACCCTTTTCTGTCTCCAGTTAATGTGAGGGTTGTGCTCTCGGAGCCAGGGATAACCTAAGATGACCTGAGTGTGTGGAGACTCAAATATAAAAAAATTAATCATCTCATGATGGTTTCCAGACGTTAAGTTTAACTTAATAGTTTTACCAAGAACTTGTGCCAAGTTCTTGCCCGTAACACCGGCAATGGAAATTGGAGGAACCTCGAGGGTAGGTAAGGATAGTTCTTTGACTAGATCTAGACTAATTAAATTTTGTTCTGCACCAGAATCAACAAGGGCAGACACAGGGAGGCGATCATGATTTATTTGAATGATAACAGGAAGCATAAATCGATGTGTGGGAGAGAGAGTAGAAGTTCCCACCAGTAACTCTCTCTTTACTGGCGGAAGTTTCCGTTTCCCCGAAACGGGCATTGAGCAAGAAAATGGCCAGGTCTACCACAATAAAAACAAAGCTTGGAATCAAAACGTCTCTGTTTTTCTTCTGGAGTTAAATGAGTTCGGCCAATCTGCATTGGCTCTGGGTCGGGCTGAGCAGAAAAAAAATCAACTGTTTTTTTAGAAGAAGAACCGGCAACGGTCGTCTCTTGGTCTTTGTAGTTTGCTGACCATCTTTTGTAGGCGTAGGTCTCACCTGGTGACGTGAACCCGGAAGTGGAGTGATTGTGGGAAGTGTAGTCTTTCTCTCGTTTCCGCTCCCGGAAGCGCTCGTCAATAGCTATTGCTAGCTCGATCAGTTCATCAAAACCCTCCGGTTCGTCTCTTGTGGCGATCTGATCTTTTAAGGGGTCAGAAAGAGAATTTAGGAAGGTACCTTGTAGTGCTGTGTCGGTCCACCCAGTCTGTGCAGCGATGATGCGGAACTCGAGGGCGTACTCCGCCACAGGTCGCCGGCCCTGGCGTAACCCCAGGAGTCGTTTAACGGCGTTGGGTTTCTGCAACGGACGGTCAAAAATTCGGCGAAATTCTTTCAACAAGGTATCAAACGAAACAAAGTCCGGATCATGAAATTGGAAAAAGGAATTAATCCACCGAAGCGCTTCACCCTTCAGCTGGTGGGTAAAATAATTTATTTTTGCTGTGTCGGAAGAATATAACTGAGGTGCTCCTTTGAAGGCTAGTTTGATTTGTAGCAAGAATCCTCCACACAGATTAGGGTCTCCCGAGAAATATTCTGATGGTTTCGTGATTACCTGTTGGATTGAGACCGGGTCCTTGGATTCTGCTTGGGGCTCGGGCCTAGTAACAGAAGCTGGGGAAGGTGAAGAAGGCAAGAGTCTTTGATTAAGAGTGAAAACCATACCTCCCAGCTCCCTCAAGTTGGTCTGTGTTTCCTGTTGTTGTTCTAGAACTCGTTGGAGCCTCTTATTGACGCGTTCCATCTCAGATGAAGAGGTGGCTTGTTCATCTCTGGTCTCGTTCTGGGCCTTGTTTGGCTGGAGCATTTCTGTCAGGACTCGAGGAACCCAGATGGAGCGAAACCAGAAAAGACAAGACTTGGTTAGAAAAAAGTAGTGATGTTTATTATTTACAGTGTCTATTTACAGTGGGTCATCTCTTGGAGATCCTGGGAAAGAGAGTTGAATAAGTGGAGTCCAGTTGTAGTTCTTAATATTTTTGTTTTGTTTTTCCTTACAGATGGTGAAGCAGGAATTTGGCGTGGACGTAAGTCACCAGAGATGATCCAAAGGAAGGCGGAACACCACAGGAAGGACAGGCGTGTGGCTGGAAGGCGAGGCACGGAGAACATGAACCAGAACCACGGGAGTCTGCATCCAAACAGGAGCCAAGAAAACAGGAGGACTGTAGACACAGAAACAAAGGTAAGTATTTCTCATATACTCTTCATTTAACTGGCCAAAAGCATAAATACCAAATAGGGTACAATGCTCCAGCGATGAGTCACACTGGACTGCAGCCTTAAATAGTAGCAGGAGCTCGTCAGATGGATGGCTGCCAGCTGGTGGTAATCAGCAGCCAATTAGAGGAGGAGCTGCAGGTAGTGGAACTCTCACAGTATGTTGACGACACCTGGGTTAAAATTAAATCTCAGGAAGTCCAACATTTTACTGACCACATCAACTCTGTGGATAAATACATCAAGTTCACACGAGAAGATGAAAAAAATGGCAAGTTGGCTTTCTTGGACTGTGAGGTCTCAGTCTCTGATAGAGGACATTTGCAAACTGAGGTGTACCGCAAACCCACCCACACAGACCAGTATTTGCAGTTTGACTCCCATCACCCTTTGGAGCACAAATTAGGAGTCATCAGGAATCTGTATCACAGAGCAGACAGCGTCCCCACTAGCTCAGGAGCCAGGCAGAAGAAGAAATCCCAAACAAGACAGGCTCTAGAGCAATGTGGATATCCTAACTGGGCCTTCCTGAAAGCAGAGAAGAAACCCAAACAGGACTCCAGTCAGCCATCAGGTGAAAAGGAGGAACCCAGACCCAGACCAGTGGTCATTCCATATGTTGAGGGAGTATCAGAGAAACAGAGACGTTTATTTTCTAAACATAACGTCCCAGTGGCTTTTAAACCCCAAAATACATTATTGCAAAGACTGGTTCATCCCAAAGATCCAGTCCCCCGGCACAAACAGAGTAATGTTGTGTATGCTGTTCAGTGTCAGGAGGGCTGTGATCAGTCTTACATCGGGGAAACAAAACAGCCACTGGCCAAAAGGATGGCCCAGCACAGAAGATCAATATCATCAGGCCAGGACTCTGCGGTCTACACTCATCTCCAGGCCAGTGGTCACTCTTTCAGGGATGAAGATGTCCACATCCTGGATAGAGAGGAACGATGGTTTGAGAGAGGAGTAAAGGAGGCCATCTTTGTGAAAAGAAACCGTCCATCGTTAAACAGGGGTGGAGGCCTACGTGTTCAATTGTCCCCCTCTTACAATGCTGTGATTGCTAGTATCACTCAGCCCTCTGTGAATAGTACACAGCCATCAGTGTGCTAATGATCCATTGTTAGGCTGATGGTCCTTCTTGAGCATGTGATCAGCTGGTTTTGGTTGTCAGCAGCAAAACTGGTTGATCCACTCTGAGAAGGTGCTATTTAAGAGACTGAGCTGAATACAGCACCTCAGACTGAAGAAGTCTCTCGGACGAGAGACGAAACGTTTCTACATTTTTTGTTGTTTTGCTTTGTTTTGGTTTTTTTTTAATGTCCAGAGGACCAATTTGAACTTTTTTAGATGGTCAGGAAACCATTTACCAGTGGTTTTGGCACTGTGAGCAGGTGCTAGGTCATGTTGAAAAATGAATCATTCATCTCCATAAAGCTTTTCAGCAGATGGAAGCATGAAGTGCTCCAAAATCTCCTGATAGTTAGCTGCATTGACCCTGCCCTTGATAAAACACAGTGGACCAACACCAGCAGCTGACATGGCACCCCAGACCATCACTGACTGTGGGTGCTTCACACTGGACTTCTGGCATTTTGGCATTTCCTTCTCCCCAGTCTTCCTCCAGACTCTGGCACCTTGATTTCCGAATGACATGCAAAATTTGCTTTCATCCGAAAAAAGTACTTTGGACCACCGAGCAACAGTCCAGTGCTACTTTTCTGTAGCCCAGGACAGGCGCTTCTGCCACTGTTTCTGGTTCAAAAGTGGCTTGACCTGGGGAATGCGGCACCTGTAGCCCATTTCCTGCACACGCCTGTGCACGGTGGCTCTGGATGTTTCTACTCCAGACTCAGTCCACTGCTTCCGCAGGTCCCCCAAGGTCTGGAATTGGCCCTTCTCCACAATCCTCCTCAGGGTCCGGTCACCTCTTCTCATTGTACAGCGTTTTCTGCCACACTTTTCCCTTCCCACAGACTTCCCACTGAGTTGCCTTGATACAGCACTCTGGGAACAGCCTATTTGTTCAGCAATTTATTTTTGTATCTTACCCTCTTGCTTGAGGGTGTCAATGATGGCCTTCTAGACAGCAGTCAGGTCGGCAGTCTTACCCATGATTGCGGTTTTGAGTAATCAACAAGGCTGGTAGTTTTTAAAAGCCTCAGGAATCTTTTGCAGGTGTTTAGAGTTACGTCGTTGATTCAGATGGTTAGGTTAATAGCTTGTTTAAAGAACCTTTTCATGATATGCTAATTTTTTGGAACAGGCATTTTGGGTTTTCATGAGCTGTATGCCATAATCATCAGTATTAAAACAATTAAAGACCTGAAATATTTCAGTTGGTGTGCAATGAATCTGAAATATATGAAAGTTTAATTTTTATCATTACATTATGGAAAATAATGACCTTTATCACAATATGTTAATTTTTTTAGAAGGACCTGTACTTCTTGAGGAAGCTTAAGTCCTTCAACGTTTGCAGCAAGATGATGCATATATTCTATAAGTCTGTTGTAGAGAGTGCTATCTCTTCTGCCATGTGAGTTTCCCTTGTGTCCAACAATCCAACCCCGGCTGCTAGGTTGGACGAGTCACAGGGTGAGATAAGGGTGTGGCTCACAGATGGACTTGGACTTCCGGTAAGATGGCGCCCGTGTACATGGCTTGCAATCCACCTCTGCTGATGGTGTTCGGATTATTTTTTTTTTTCCATTTCACATCTGTGACATCAACTCTCTGCTGGTGTATGACAGACAACAACTTTTGGATCTTTGTTTTTCTGTCACTGAAGTCGCTTATTTGGAACAATATGAGCGTACCTTTGCCCCCCCCCCCTCCTCCCCCCCTGCTGGCAGATGTGCCAGCTTACCTTCGCTGCGCTCCTCACCTGCCTGCCCGGAGGTATCACTTCAGACGCCTGGGAAAACGTGCTGGTCAGCTGGTGAAGCTGAAAGCTCTGCGTGCTGCATCTTCCTCTCCTGTGTGCCCGGACCAGGTAACCAACGTGAGTTGTCAGCCGTTGCGCAGCTCAGACCGACCTGGAGGGGCTGTTATTGAAAACCTGCAGCCATTAGCACACGCTAACTCCACCGCTGCTGGCTGCACATTGGACAATATCCGGATGTGTTTGGTCAACGCAAGATCTGTTACCAACAAAACTTTTATCCTCAGGGATTACTTTCAAGAACACGATTTGGACTTTCTGTGCATCACAGAGACTTGGATGTCTCCGGGTGAGTCTAGCGCCTTAACGGAATTATTGCCACTGAGCTGTCTGTGTTTTAATGCACTGCAGCCATCAGGCCGGCACAGTGGTGGATTATCAACAATATTAAAATCAACTTTTGACTGTAAACAACTGCCCGTCACAGTTTCCCATGCCAGCTTTGAGCTGAGTGTCTTTGAACTCAGACATTCACCTCTGACATTATTTGCCCTCGTCTACTGCCCACCTCGATCTAAGGATTTCATAAATGAGTTTTCTGACTTCTTGGATGAAATCACACCAAAATATGAGCATGTTTTCATTTTTGGGAACTTTCATTTGCACGTGTGCTATCCTGAGAAGCACTTGGTTAAGGACTTTTTGGATTTATTGGACTCATTTAATCTAACTCAGGATGTAAACGGTCCTACCCAAAAGTGCGGACATACACTGGACCTTGTTTTAACTCATGATATGACTGTTAATAATCTTGTTATTGGTGATAATGTTTTTTCAGACCACATGCCAGTCCGGTTTGAGTTCACCCTCCCCCATCTAACGCCTAAGCCCTGCATTCCTGCATATAGAACCCGGACCATTAACCACTTCACTGCCACACGTTTCACAGTTGTTTATAACTCTGAAATGATAATTCAGGCCCCAGTGTTTCTCACCACCACTGAGGAGCTGACATCCCAGTCATCTCTGTCTGCTTAAAGACTCTGGACCATGTTGCGCCTGTTAAAACAAGAAAATTAAAACTCAGAGCAGAACCTTGGCTGAGTGACGTCACCAAGGCCGTTAGGCAGTAGGAGAGCGGAGCGAAAGTGGAGGAAAGACAGGCTGCAGGTCTCTTTTCAAATACTTAAAAAGAGTTGGCGCCGTTATCAGAAAGCAGTAAAAGCTGCTAAATCCAAATACTTCTCTGATATAATTACCTCAAACTCTCACAACCCACGTGTCCTCTTCTCCACCCTAAACTCTGTTCTTCACCTCACTGAACCATCACCTCTGGAAGCCTCGACTGAGCTGTGCGACAACTTATTACATTTCTTTTTAGAAACAATTGTGACCACCAGGGCTCTCATTTCCCCTCCAACTCATGAACATTCCATCCCACCTCAATCTGTAGCTCCTTTTGACCATTTTGAACCCATCACTCTATCTTCTCTAGAGCAGGTCATGTGCAGCTTGAAACCTTCTGGCTCCCCCTTTGATGTGGTCCCCCCCGACTACTAAAGGAGGTGTTTCCAACTCTAGGTCCGTCCATTCTTGATATAGTAAACTAGTTTATCCACTGGCGTGGTGCGAAAATCCTTTAAACATGTTGCTGTTGTCCAGCCTCTCCTGAAAAAAACAAACCTTGACCCCTCAGTCGTTTCCAACTACCGGCCTGTCTCCAAACTCCCATTTGTTTCTAAAGTACTGGAGAAAATAGTCGAGTCCCAGTTGAAGTGCTTCCTGGAGGATCACGCCATCTTAGAGCTTTTCCAATCTGGCTTTAAACCTCTCCACAGCACTGAAACTGCCCTGCTGAAGGTCTTTAACGACATCTTCAGATTCACAGATACCGGTGATTCTGTGCTGCTTGTCCTGTTGGACCTCACAGCTGCCTTTGACACCATCGACCATGAGATCCTCATTGCTAGGTTGGAGCAGTGGGTGGGCGTCACAGGATCAGCCCTCAATTGGTGCAGATCTTACCTCGCTGACAGATCCTTTTGTGTCTCCATCAAGGATCTTAGTTCCGCAGAGGCAGAGCTTAAATGGGGGATTCCGCAGGGGTCCATCCCGGGTCCCCTCCTATTCTCTTTATACCTGCTGCTGCTTGGTGCTATTTTCTAGAAACACAACATGCCTTTCCACTTCTATGCCAATGACTGTCAAATTTACTTCCCCCTAAGACACAATGGTACATGCTCTATTCAACCACTGCTCAACTGCCTGGCTGACATCAGGGACTGGATGGCTTTAAACTTCTTAAGTTTCAATGAAAAGAAGTCTGAAGTCATGTTGTTCCCTCCCAATGACACTATCACAAACCACTGTATTGATCTCTCCGCTCTAACCCTGTCAGACAAACAAAGAGTCACTAATCTGGGCATGATAATGGACCCTTCCCTGAAGCTTAACAATCATGTAAACATGATTGTTAAATCATGCTTCTTCCAACTGAGGCGACTGTCTAAACTGGAGCCCATATTGTCCAAAAATAACCTGGAGACAATAATACATGCATTCATTACATCTAGGCTTGATTACTGCAATTCGCTCCTGTTTGGTATCAGTCAGACCTCCATTGCACGACTACAACTGGTCTAGAATGCAGCAGCCCGATTTTTAACCAGTACAGGCAAAAGAGAGCACATTACACCAGTTTTGGCCTCACTGCACTGGTTACCGGTTCACTTTCGAATCCAGTTCAAAATACTCATGTATGTCTACAAATCACTGAACAGTGTTGCCCCGCCCCCCCATCTCTCTGATCTGCTACAACCGTATGTCCCACCACGTTCCCTGAGGTCAGCAGACCAGTTGCTCCTCACAGTTCCAGGAACTCGTCTTAAGCGCAGAGGTGACAGGGCCTTCTCTGTAGCAGGACCAAGACTCTGGAACAAGTTACCTCTGTTTGTCAGACAGGCCCCCTCCCTCTCGGTTTTCAAGTCCCATTTAAAAACTCACTACTATTCAGTAGCACTCAACACCAGATGATCTGTGTTTTGATCCTGTATGCTCCACACTGGTTTGTCGTCATTATCTGCATCGTTTTTATGTCTATATTCTGATTTACCTCATTTTGTATTTTGCTTGGTGTGTTACCTGTTGTTTTGTCTGTACAGCACTTTGGTTTGCCTTGTAGCTGTTTAAAGTGCTTTATAAATAAAGTGGTATGGCATGTTATGTTATGGAGGTCATTAACAAATCTGAGTGAGTCACCTTCAACACAACCTAAGATGAACTAATCTGTAGTCCATCCATCCATACATCCATCCATCCATTTTCTTTACCCGCTTGTTCCATTTTGGGTCACGGGGGTCGCCGGTGCCCATGTCCAGCAATCACTGTGCGAGGGGCGGGGTACACCCTGGACGGGTCGCAAGTCCATCACAGGGCCACATAGAGACAAACGAGACAAACAACCATTCACTTTCTCACTCACACCTATGGACAATTTAGAGTTACCAATCAGCCTAACATGCATGTTTTTGGTCTGTGGGAGGAAACCGGAGTACCCGGTGAAAACCCACGCATGCACGGAGAGAACATGCAAACTCCACCCAGAAAGGCCCCTGGACCGGGGTTTGAACAGGGACCTGCTCGCTGAGAGGCAGCAGCTCTACCAGTTGCGCCACCGTGCTGCCCCTAATCTGTAGTAACTCTGGGTAATACCCAAGCATAGGTTTAGTTTATTATACCCCTTAGAGGAGAGGCTGCAGTGGGGTTCAGCCATAACTCATGCGGTAACTCCGCTGGTTAGATCTACACTGGGAAAAAAAAAAAACTTTATTGCCTCTTGATTGTTGATATGTGCTGCTGACTATCCATGTTGCTGATCTCATGATGCTGATTTTTTTCATGCTGCTTTATTTATTCGTACTCATCTACACATACAGACTCATGTTCGTGCTGCAGTTGTTCGACGTATTGTTTTTGCACTATTAAATGGTAAATGGACTGTACTTATATAGTGCCTTTCTATCTTATTTCAAGACACTCAAAGCGCTTTACACTACAATATGTGTCCTCATTTACCCATTCATACAGCACTCTACTAGATCACTACAAAGCTAATTGAACAAATCATTCTAAAGAGACTAATCAGTGCTTTAAATCACATTTATACACTGATAGGACACACATCAGAGGCTATGAGGGGTTCAGTATCTTGCCCAGGGACACTTCGACATCTGACTGCTGGTGGGTTCGAACTCCCAACTCTTGCATTGGAGGACGACTGCTCTAACCACTCAGCCACAGCCGCCCCTGTGGCTGTGGCTGAATTTGAATTTGAACATCTAGTGTACGCTAAACACCATTAAGTGTTTACCGTATTTCTTATTTCATATCTTAGATCTTATTACTGTTTTTGTTACAGTTTATACTTTTGTTGGATGTAACTGTGACCCTGTGTACACAATTTTGTTCCACCACATGTACCACATAAGGTGTGAATGACAATAAAGAAAACCTTGACCTTGACAATGTAATTATGACAGAAAATGGAGGATTTTCATGCAGTTACCTTCATACATATGAACATGCGGTACTTCGTGTTTATAACTGTTGTATTAAGCTGCTCATGAGGTCGGCCGCGGGCCTTTATTCAGTTTTTAAAATTTTCCAAACTTTGTTTAGATGTTTGAAATGGAATAAACTGTATTTCAACCTCTAAACACTCAGGGTAGCACTCTCAGAACTGCATGTTCCCCAATGACAATATCTAACCATTTTTTCTGATGATTTTTCATGAAATCTCTCTGACAGTAAAGCGTTTGTTTTGCAAAACCCCAACAATCTTGTCAGGGGACAATGGAGTGGATCTCTTGCAGGTAAGGGGGTGTTCCCTTTGGGACAAATTGAAATCATCGATTGGTCAATCAATGTTGATTGACGGGTGGCGTTTAGGATCCGACTCATGCAAAAAAAAATCATAGATTTTACTGGCCCGTTTAAGAGTGTTGTCATTTATTCATAATTAAGTTGTTATTTATTCCAAATGTATTCAATATTTTGGTGAATCTAAGGTTTGACAACTGAGTTTCCTTACAAAATCTAATTGATGGTTTCTTTATTTTTCAGGGGTGCTGAGTTAAGAATTAGGGGTGCTTCAGCACCCCCCAAAAAAGGCAAAAATTGCCACTGTTTAGTAGTATGATTTTGTTGACATCCTATTTGTCTTCTTACATTCTATGAGCTTATTGTCTGTGTGTTTTTATTGCTGTGAAGAGGAAAATGTGGTAAACTTGCTTTTTCTACGAGCGACTATGTTTGACTGTCTCTGCAGTCAGTCACTGGGCTTCTGGCACCCAGGCATTGTTTTACATGAGGCTACAGGAAGGTCAGATCCAAAATCAATGAGGAAACGGTTTTGCTGCCCTAATCTCTATTTCTGCTAAGCAGTATCCTCTGAGAGGAGCCGGGATATCAGAACCCCCAAATGGGAGGATCATTAACATGAACTATGAAAGGAAAAGGAGGGATGAGTGGAAGAGAAGAAGGAAATTAACTGAACAAGAGAAAATATAGCTTTTAGGGGTGATATGTAGAATGTGCTGGTGTAACAGAAGTCAAGTGTTTTCTTGAAAAAAAAAATCTGTAAGCTAAGCAGAACGTTATTCTCTGAAGCCGTTTTAAAATTTAAATTACCCAAATGTGAATATGCAAACACTGATTCATAAAGGAGCAATTTAAAAAAATATCTAATACATGAATAGAAATGACTAAAATTATTGTGAACTTAAAAACAAATAAAGAGCCATTTTAGTTTGTGTTCAAAATTGAAATTTAACAAGCTGCAGCAGCTTCTTTAATACAAAAAGTTTTGATTGAGAGCAGAACTCTACATAATAATGTTGATTGTCTCCAAACCTTGTAAACCTCAGGGGGTTTCTTTATTGTTTCCTTCCATCCCCCTCTGCTTTTTCAGAGCAAAACGGATATTATGGGTTGGAGGCGTTTAGTGAGTTTATAAAATCTCACACTGATTTAGAACAGTGTGACTTTCACATTATATTTGCTCAGAAAAGCTGAACCAATTCCCATTTTTTTGTTGAATCATAGCTCTGAAGTTTGGACTTGGTTCCACTAGTTGCAAAAATAAAAATAAACCCAGACCAGCCTCAGGGAACTGATATAAGCTCATTTATACACCTTTACAGTAATTATTTACCCTTTTGTAAAATAAAATAAAAACTATGATTGCTTCCTTTATGGTAAAATAGTTCAGAAGTTAGTACCCATGCTGTCCAGTTAACTGATGTGAAAATGGTCATAATTGAACAGTAGATTTGTTTTAAAAAGGGTCTTAAAATAATGTTTCATTCGCAAATTTTGAATTTGAACAACATAATTTAATGGAAAATAATACAAAATGTAATTTTGAAGCAACCCCCCCCCCACACACACACACACACAACATTTAATTTGTTTTTATTTCTAAATGTATATATAAATTTATCAGCACACCAAAAAATGTGGATAGTTGAGGTAGAATTTTAGTTGCTTAATTGGGATAATGGCAGCTCAACATATGGAGCTTATTTTTGTTTATTTATTTATTTTTTGTTCATTTGTTTTTCTGTAGGTAATATTTAAATCTTCATGCTGGCCAGTCTAACACCTGAACCTACTATTGTCCCATAACATTAATCATATTGTGGATAAAAAGAAGAATCCAAGTTCGCCAAACTAAGCCAAATATCTAAAACATCAGACTTGATCAGATGTAGAATTATAAGTCAAAAGTCAGAATAAAAAGTAATGCAAATGAAAAATTTAATGCAAAATTAAGGCAAATGACAAATTAAAAGTATGTAAAATTTCAGATCAGATCAAAATATAGTATTTTGCAAATTCAAAATTAGAATTTTAAATTGTAAAATGTAATTTACGATTAACCAGTATTAACTTTATAAAGTACAGCTTTGTATATTCTTAATTTAAATAATTAATAAACAAGTTGCAAATATCTACACTATGTTATGACATATCTTGAAATATATTTTAATACAAAGAAATTAATTGAATATAAAAAAAACACAAGTCAGGGCAGCACAGTGGCGCAACTGGTAGAGCTGCTGCCTCTCAGTGAAATGGTCCCCGGTTAAAATCCTGGTCCGGGGACCTTTCTGGGTGGAGTTTGCATGTTTTCTTCATGTATGCATGGGTTTTTGCCGAGTACTCCGATTTCCTCCCACAGACCAAAAACATGTTACGTCTCAAGGTACCCAGTAGAAAACGAGAACCAAAACGACACAAGACTCAATGAGAAGTGCACAATGAAATTTATTTGCAGTGGTACTTATTTACATATATACATGTTGGTTGGCTGGAACCCCTGGAAGAGTAAAGGCACGGTCAGGACGGTCAGGCAAGGTGGTAGTACAGGAAATTGATTGTGAGGTCTTGTTTCTTTCTTACAGGTGGATTTGCAGAGTTACTCTGTGTAGAGTCCAGGGTTTCCAGGGGGTCCAATCCAACAGGCAGTTCAAGGCAGGCAAGTGGCTGGAGGGCAAGAGCGCAGGGAACTAGACACAGGACCAAAAACTAAGCAGGACTGGATCCAAACAACAGGATGGCTGTAAGCACACAAAAACAAAGTAAGTTCTCTTTCATCGATCCTAGTAATACTGGCTAGAAGCATAAATACCCAAAAAGGAATCAATGCTCCAGCCAAGAGTAGAGCTTGACTGCAGCCTTATGTAGTATGGAAGCTCATCAGATAGACAACCGTCAGCTGTGGGTAATCAGCGGCCATCTTGGGGCAAGTGTTGCTCCTACAGTACCCCCCCCCCCCCCCAAGAATCGCCTCCAGGCGACCTGAGGCGCTTCTCGGGGTGGGCCTTGAAGAACGCAGTGATGAGGCTGGGATCCAGGATGAATGAGCGGGGAATCCATGAACGGTCCTCCGGACCGTATCCCTCCCAGTCAACGAGGTACTGGAATCCCCTTCCTCAGTGTCGCACATTCAGGATGGTCCGTATGATGAAGGCTGGATGATTGTCAATCAACCGGGTGGGTGGAGGGAGTTTGGCAGGTGGGCATAGTGGGCTCTCTGAAACAGGCTTGACTTGGGAAATGTGGAACGTGGGATGAATGTTCATAGAACTAGGGAGCTGTAATCGAACTGCAGAGGGATTGATGATTTTGATGATGGGGAAGGGACCGATGAACCTAGGGGCCATCTTCCTGGGGGTGTCTTTTAGATGTATGTCTCTGGTGGAGAGCCATACCTTCTGACCCACCTGGTAAGATGGTGCAACAGAACGGTGGCTGTCGGCAAACTTCTTGTTTTCGGCAGCTGTGTGTAGGAGAGCCGCCTTGGTTTGGCGCCAGACATGTCGACATCGGCGGAAGTCGTGTTGAACGGAGGGTACTATGATGTCTGTCTCCTGACTGGGGAACAATGGAAGCATGTAGCCAAGGGAGGCTTCAAAGGGAGACATACCTGTAGCCCAAGATTTGTGCGAGTTGTGGGCCTATTCCACCCAAACCAAGTGTTGACTCCAAGCCGAGGGGTTGTGTTCCACAATGCACCATAGGGTGGTCTCCAACTCTTGGTTACACCTTTCCGCCTGACCATTCGACTGGGGGTGGTAACCGGAGATGAGACTGACAGATGCCCCCAAAGTATTGCAAAAACAACGCCAAACCTGAGAAATGAATTGTGGGCTCCGGTCTGACACCACATCAGATGGGATGCCATGGATCGTAAAAACGTGCTGAACAAGGAGATGGGCTGTCTCCAGGGCAGAAGGTAATTTGGGTAGTGGAATGAAGTGAGCTGCTTTTGAAAATCTATCAATGACAGTGAGAATGGTTGTGTTCTGATGGTGGTAGGCCTGTGACAAAGTCCACCAATATGTGTGACCAAGGACGGCTGGGCGTTGGTAGTGGTTGCAACAGACTAGCAGAGAGTTGGTTTCCAGTTTTATTTCTGGCACAGGTAGCGCATGCTGCAACACATTCTTTTACATCATGGGAGAGCGTAGGCCACCAGAAATGAGTCTTGGTAAGTGATAACATGCGTGAGGTACCAGGGTGACAGGAAAGTTTATTAGTGTGTACCCACTCGAGTACCTTAGCCTCATGGTGGAGAGAACAAACAGTGTCCCAGGGGGTCCTGTACCGGGATTGTAAGAGTTGAACTTGCTGCAGCCACAAGATGGCCGCCAATCATCAACAGCTGACTACCATTCAATCCTGACGAGCTCCTCCACTACATAAGGCTGCAGTCAAGCTCTTCTCGTC
This sequence comes from Nematolebias whitei, assembly GCF_014905685.2. Lineage (NCBI taxonomy): Eukaryota > Metazoa > Chordata > Actinopteri > Cyprinodontiformes > Rivulidae > Nematolebias > Nematolebias whitei. Next base: position 60,335,116 of record NC_056500.1, on the reverse strand, counting down.
ACTGGAGCATTACTTCCTTTCTGGTAGTTGTGCCTCTAGCCAGTATATTGAGTATATGAAAAGGATATCTTACCGTGTATTTTTGTGTCTACAGTTTCCTGACCGTCTCAGATCCTGCTCTTGGTTCTTCCTGTGTCGGAGTCTCGCCTCTGTTACCTTTGCCCTCCAACCACTTGCCTGCCTTTGGATTTTCCCCAACAACCTCACCCCACAAGGATTTACCTGTAAG
>NC_056500.1:60331670-60334877 GCF_014905685.2 Nematolebias whitei | reverse complement strand
TTGTCGTTCTGGTTCTCGTTCCCACTGGGTAGTCCGTATCATAACAGGGATCAGGTTCATCCTTATGAGCCTCGCAAACCTCTCTCTCAATAGACCAGGTGAGGGCCCCAACAATACAGACGGGAGGGATGATGTTCTCTTCAGAGTCAGGCACATCTGGGGAAGAAAACTGGTGAGAGAGAGAGTCAGCTTGGTATACTTAGAACCAGGTCTGAACGTCAAGGTATAATTAAAACGATTGAAAAACAGCGACCAACGTGCCAGTCTGGGCGTCAGTCATTTGGCGTCTCTCAAGTATGTCAGATTTTTATGGTCTGTCCATATTAAAAAAGGAAGTTCAGTGCCCTCTAACCAGTGGCACCATTCCTCTAAGGCTAATTTTACAGCCAGAAGTTCCCGGTTGCCCACGTCATAATTCCGTTCTGCTTGGAACAAGCGAAGAAAAGAAATCACATGGGTGCACTTTATTGTTGCTGGGGCACCTTTGGGACAGCACCGCTCCTACCCCAGTATCGGATGCATCTACTTCCAAAATGAACTGACGTTTGGGATCTGGGTGACAGAGGATGGATGTGGAGGAAAAAAATGTTTTGAGCTTACCAAAGGCTGCATCTGCTTCAGGGTTCCATCTGAATGTCCTATTGATTGAGGTAAGCTGTGATAAAGGTGCGGCGATGCGACTGTAGTTCTTTATACAGCGTCGGTAAAAGTTTGCAAATCCCAGGAAGCGCTGTAATTGTTTCCTGGTCTCAGGAACTGGCCACTCCACCAGTGCCTTGGTCTTCTCAGGGTCCGTTCTGTAATGTCCTTCCCCAAAGGTAAATCCCAAGAAGGAAACAGAAGACACATGAAATTCACAATTTTCACCTTTTACGAATAATTGATTCTCATATATTCTCTGAAGCACAGTCCTAACTTGTGTAGTGTGTTTGGTCTTGTCTGTAGAGTAGATGAGGATGTTGTTGAGATATACAAATACAAAGTTGCCGATAAAATGTCTTAAGACGTTGTTAACTAATGCCTGAAAGACCGTAGGAGCGTTGGTCAGGCCGAAGGGTATGACAAGATACTCGAAATGTCCAAGGGGAGTTCGAAACACTGTTTTCCATTCATCTCCCTGTTTTATACGGACCAAGTGATAAGCGTTTCATAAATCCAATTTAGTGAAGATTGTGGCAGATTGCAATTGTTCGTGAATAGAATCAATAAATGGGAGGGGGTATTTATTTTTTATGGTAATGTTGTTAAGTCCTTGGTAGTCGATACATGGGCGAAGGGTCTTATCTTTCTTGGTTACGAAGAAAAACCCCGCTCCCATAGGAGAGGTGGACAGGTGAATAATCCCAGATTCGAGGGATTCCTCAATGTAAATTTTCATAGAATCTCTCTCGGGGCCAGAAAGGTTGTAGAGGCGACTGGCCGGTAGCGGGGCCCCAGGAAGAAGGTCAATGGAACAATCATATGGCCGATGAGGAGGCAGAGATAAAGCCTTGTTTGCTGAACACTTGGGCCAGGTCGTGATACTCGGGGGGAATAGATGACAAATCAATCTCTTCTGTGGGTGAGTCGGGTCTGGAGTGTTTGGAGATACCAGAACGAAGGCAGTGCTTAAGGCACCTGTTGCTCCATTTTTCTACCCTCCCGAGTTCTCAATTTATGTGGGGGTTATGATGCTTCAACCATGGGTATCCTAAAATACACTGGGTGTTGGGTGAATCCAATACGAAAATATCAATGTATTCATGGTGGTTCCCAGAAGTTATAAGGTACAGTTTTGTCGTTTTAAAGCGGATCTGTGCCAGGGTCTCACCAGTGACTCCTGCTATGGAAACAGGTGGAATTTCTTGAAGAGGGAGTGAAAATTCTTGGACCAGATTTTGGCTGATTAAATTTTGCTCATTACCAGAATCGATCAATATCACAATAGGGAAACTGTTTTGATTAACTTGGATGACTGTGGGAAGTGTAAGTCTATGAAAGGGAGTGAAAGAGGACGTACCCACCAGTATCTCCCTTTTTACCGGCGGGCATCTTAGTTTCCCTGAAACGGACAAGATGCTACATAGTGTCCATCTTTTCCACAATAGAAACAATCTTGACTCCCGATGTCTTTGTCTTTCATCAGGTGTTAGACGAGTATGTCCCACCTGCATAGGTTCTGGTTCAGGCAGCGTTAGGTGTGTCATTGGAACAGGATTTATGTACCCTGGGACATGTAGTCCTCTAAAACCGGCTTGTAATTACGAAACCCTCCTGATGACGCGGCAAGACCGGAAGAGGCGGCCCTCTGGGAGTTGTAGTCCCGTTCTCTTCGTCGCTCCCAGAAGCGTTCGTCCAGGGATATTGCTAAATTTACTAATGCGTCAAAACTAGGCGGCTCATCTCGTGCCGCAATCTGGTCTTTAATATACTCCGACAAGGAATTTAGAAACGTACCTTGAAACGCTTTCTCGTTCCATCCAGTCTGTGCAGCGAGAATGCGGAACTTGAGAGCATGCTCGGATACAGGTCGCCAGCCCTGACGTAATCCCAGCAAACGTTTCTCTGCATTGGGTTGTTGCAGCGGTTGATCGAAAATCCTGGAAAACTCGGTGAGGAGTGTCGAAAGAAACAGTATCCATGTCGTATTGATGTAGAAATGAAGTTGCCCACCGGAAAGCGTTACCTTTGGCTGGAAAAGTACGTGGTCTTAGCGATGTCCGTGGAGAAGTGCTGAGGGTCCCACTTGAAGGCCAGTTTGCATTGTAGGAGGAAGCCTTCACATTGATCAGGGTCTCCAGAAAAAAGCTCTGAAGGTTTGATAAACAATTCTTCGTTAGTTGGTTTACTTACTGGCCTGTTGTCGGTGGGACTCGTTGCTGGTGGAGCAGCTGGGGCTGTAGATGGAGAGGGTGCCAGTCTCTGATTAAAAGAAAAAAAACATTCCTCCAAGCTCCTGTAAGTTGGATTGAGTCTTTTGTTGTTGAACTAAGACTTGTTTTAACATCTCTTCAAGTTGGTAAATTCGCTCAGCTTGAGAAGAGGATGAAGCTTGTTCGTTTATGGTCTCGTTCTGGGTTGTGTTTGGCTGGAGCATTTCTGTTACGTCTCAAGGTACCAAGTAGGTAATGAGAACCAAAACAACACAAGACTCAATGAGAAGTGCACAGTGAAATTTATTTACAGTGGTACTTATTTACATATATACATGATGGTTGGCTGGACCCC
>NC_056500.1:60325022-60331570 GCF_014905685.2 Nematolebias whitei | reverse complement strand
GGAATGACCACTGGTCTGGGTCTGGGTTCCTCCTTTTCACCTGATGGCTGACTGGAGTCCTGTTTGGGTTTCTTCTCTGCTTTCAGGAAGGCCCAGTTAGGATATCCACATTGCTCTAGAGCCTGTCTTGTGTAGGATTTCTCCTTCTGCCTGGCTCCCGAGTTAGTGGGGATGCTGTCTTCTCTGTGATACAGACTCCTGATGACTCCTAACTTGTGCTCCAAAGGGTGATGGGAGTCAAACTGCAAATACTGGTCTGTGTGGGTGGGTTTGCGGTACACCTCGGTTTGCAAAAGTCCTCTATCAGAGACTGAGACCTCACAGTCTAAGAGTCCAAGATCTGCCATTTTTTACATCTTCTTGTGTGAACTTAATGTATTTATCCACAGAGTTGACGTGGTCAGTAAAATGTTGGACTTCCTGAGATTTAATTTTAACCCAGGTGTCGTCAACATACCTGAACCAATAACTTGGTGGTGTCCCTGAAAAGGATGTCAAGGCTCTCTTTTCTACCTCCTCCATGTACAGGTTGGCAACAATAGGAGAAACTGGAGACCCCATAGCACACCCATGTTTCTGCCTATAATATTGCTCCCCATATGTGAAGTAGGTTGACTGCAGGCACAGTTTCAAGAGTTGGCACAGTTGTTCTGTGGAAAGTGTGGTCCTGCTGCTCAGAGTGGTGTCTGATGTTAATCTTAAACTGACCATCTCTACTGCATCATGTTCACATCCTGGACAGAGAGGAACGATGGTTTGAGAGAGGAGTAAAAGAGGCCATCTTTGTGAAAATAAATCGTCCATCATTAAACAGGGGTGGAGGCCTCCGGGTTCAACTGCCCCCCTCTTACAATGCTGTGATTGCTAGTATCACTCAACCCCCTGTGAATAGTAAAAAGCCATCAGTGTGCTAATGATCCATTGTTAGGCTGATGGTCCTTCTTGACCATGTGAGCAGCTGGTTTTGGTTGTCAGCAGCAAACTGGTTGATCCACTCTGAGAAGGTGCTATTTAAGAGACTGAGCTGAATACAGCACCTGAGACTGAGGAAGTCTCTTGGATGAGAGATGAAACGTTTCTACATTTTTTTTGCTTTGTTTTTTGTTTTATTGTTTTCTTGTTTTTTGAACGTCCAGAGGACCAGATTGAACTTTTTTGGATTTTTCTACCTGGATTATTGAGCATGTATCAGGATAAGGTAAGTTCTCTTTCATCGATCCTAGTAATACTGGCTAGAAGCATAAATACCCAAAGAGTAATCAATGCTCCAGCCAAGAGTAGAGCTTGACTGCAGCCTTATGTAGTGTGGAAGCTCATCAGGTAGACGACTGTCAGCTCTGGGTAATCAGCAGCCATCTTGGGGCTGCAGCAAGTGCTACTCCTACAAAACATGCATGTTAGGCTGATTGGTAACTCTAAATTGTCCCTAGATGTGACTGAGAAAGTGAATGGTTGTTAGTCTCGTTTGTCTCTATGTGTCCCTGTGATGGACTTGCGACCTGTCCAGGGTGTACACCGCCCCTCGCACAGTGATTGCTGGACATGGGCACCGGCGACCCCCGTGACCCAAAATGGAAGAAGCGGGTAAAAGATAATGGATGGCTGGATAATGAATAAACAAATTGCAACTATCTACACTATGTTATGACATATCTTGAAACATCTTTTAATACCAAAAAAATAATTTAATTTTAAAAGTAAGTGCAGCACAGTGGCACAACTGGTAGAGCTGCTGCCTCTTAGCAAACAGGTCCACGGTTCAAATCCAGGGGCCTTTCTGGATGGAGTTTACATGTTCTCTCCACACTGCGTGGGTTTTCTCCAGGTTCCAGTTTCCTCCCACAGACCAAAAAACATACTTGTTAGTCTGATTGGTAACTCTAAATTGTCCCTAGGTGTGAGAGAGAGTGAATGGTTGTTAGTCTTGTTTGTCTTCTTCAGATTGGTGTGAAAGTTATTGTCTTTGCCCCAGCTCTCCAGGTGTTCCACCTCCTGCCTGTAGCTGGACTTATCGTTGTTTGTGATACATCCCACCACTGCTGTATTATCTGCAAATTTTACAATATGATAGCCTGGATGGGTAGCTGCACAATCATACATGAGCAGAGTGAACAGGAGAGCACTCAGCACACATCCCTGATGAGAGCCATTGCTGAGGGTTATGGTGGAGGAGAAGTTGTGGATCTTCACAGACTGAGGTCTGTTTGTTAAGAAGTCTAGTACCCAATTGAAAATGGAGGGGCTTAGTCCTAGTGTGAATAATTTGTCTATCAGGGTTTGGGGGATCATGATGTTGAAGGTAGATGTGAAGTCCACAAAGAGCATGTAGACGTTTGTTTGTTTTTTTTTGTTGTTGTTTTTTTCCCCCCTTGTACTGTCCGGCATTGTGACACTCAGAATTATTGTCTGAATGTCAAGGTAATGCCCAACAGATTTACTTTCACAAGAAGAGCATTATGGCTGGCCTTAATGCTCCACTTGATATATAAATAAATCTTTATTAAAAATTGCTTTGGGTTTGTTTCAGATGTAATGGACACGGGGATGAAAAACAAAAAAGAAAACAAAGCAGAAAAGTGGGAGAAGGGTTAAAAGGTAAAGAAGGAGATTGGAATAGAGGAGAGAGAGAGGTATAAAGAGAACACAAATCAACATCATTGAAGTCTGCCTCTAGATCTGCAGAAAGAGAAAAAAAAACAAGACAAAACCAAGAAACCACAATAAACAATATATATATATATATATATTGATACTTATAACATAATTAGAAAGGATTTTATACAGTACATTGTAATACAAGATACATTCAGTGGCCTCCACAACCCAATTGCGTGTTTATCTGATAAATACCTGACTCTAAACACCTGTGTGAGCATGCTTATCACTATAAGGTTTCTCCATAAAAATGTTCAATAGTGGATGTGGAGACCCACAGACCCGTCCTCACAGGACACAATGGTAACACAGGGAAGACCGAAGTCACAGACACACAGCGGTCCCCAAGCCCGGAGCTCCAGGAGTCCCCCAACAGGGACATCCGCACCCCGTAGAGCGAGAAGCAAAGGGAAGCCCTGGGCAATCCCCAGCAACCACAATACAGAAACCTCAGGAGGCTGCAGCGATGAGTCCACAGGCCCTGCCGGCAACCTGCCCCTCCAGAGTAGATCCGGCCATGGACACCGAGCCCCGAGGTCACACCACCCCCCACCAGAGGCTCGACAGAACCAAGGCACCCAGGCCCCGGCAGGCAGCCACCAGGGCAGGCCCGCACACACCCCACCACCCATCCCCAGATGCTGAGAGCTGCCAATGCACCAGCAGCAGGAGGGGCCACCACTGGAGGGGAGTGCGACAGGGGGAAGTAGACCCCACATTAAATGGGGGGCCCAAGAGATGATCCAAGAGAGGGGACCGCCTAAAACCCAACCCGAGTCATAAACAGGCACACAGAGACAGGCCGACAGAGCCTCTGTTGGGCCGTCCATGCGCCCCACCCACCCGACAATGACCACAAACCAGCCCAAGGCCAGGGGCCAGAGCAGCAGGGAGCAGCAGCCGAGGAAGGCCGGCCCAGCGCACCAAAGCCCCTTATCCACGGGGCTTTTTGGTACTCCTATGTAACTAGTTGTGGCCGATTGCGTGTTTTATCAACAATGCCGTTAACGGTGGAACCCACCCCATTTTTGGGACCTAATTCTCTGAGGTCCCAGGTCTGGTTCTTGTAGGGTCTAGTTGTGACATCAGCGCACTGTAGGTCACTGATTGGTCAGGGGGCGTATTCATTGTTGGAGGGCGGAGATTCAGTCTTCCACCGGAAATCAAAATCCACCATTTTCTTTTTCACCCGCATAACAGACAACAAGAAATCGGAGGAGCTTATTTTGGAATATTTTATAAGGTAAAACAAATAATCATGGCACAAACGTGGTCGAATGCTGAAGTTCAGGCATTTCTGTGTTTGCTGACCGACGAAGAAGTGCAGAGCGAGCTAGATGGAACCAAACGAAATGAAAAGATTTTTCAAGAGGTGTCTGCGCAGATGGCGGTGCAGGGCTTCCATCGCACACCAAAGCAAAGAGGAAAGCTTAAAAAACTAATAGTTGATGGTGAGTGTATTTTATTTACTTTAAGCATATTTCCTTTTCCTCATGCAACCGTTTCTTTGCGTTTTCTGAAAGTACTCTGAAAAAAAGGGGCTGACTCGGTTACGTCGTTATTAGTTAGCATCATTGCTAACTGTACTCTGTTGCTGTTTTTCCACTCTTATTTTGATGCAGAAAGTCCCACTGAACATGAAGGTTTGCCAGCTTCTGCTTTTGACTGTCCAATCCTCCCCGCTTCTGACCCTTCCCGACCACACCAGCTCCAAGTACATCTACACCACCGAGTACATCTACGCCACCGAGTACATCTATGCCACCGGGCAACACGCAGCAGAGCGGCACCAAACAGCACCCGTTACTAGGTAAGAAGAAGCAACAATCGTGTTTAACATCACATTGATCATGTCGATATGAATGTTGTTTTGTTTTTGTTGTAAAACACCTTGCATGTATTCAAACTCCTTGTTTATTCAGTTGTAATGGATAAATGTTAAATTTAGTTATTCATTTATTATTTAAACTTTCATTTATGAAGTTTATTATTGAAATTATACAGGGTGTAGTGATTTTTGTTCAGATTAACGATGCTCTGTTCTTTTTCTAAATTAGCACAAACCGTTGTAAATGACTACATGTAGTTTATTTATGCCCACCTGCTTACTATCATTAAAGTACTAGACTGCTTTATGAACAGAATCATTTCTGATCTTGTGAACAAACACCTTTTGAAATTAGCAGGAACTTAAATGTAAATAATTTATTTAAAAACTCTACCTGTACTTCATCATCTAACAGCCATTTTCTTGTGTGTTATTCCTAGGCAATAGAAAGCGCAGATCAACAAGTGCAGCAGAGAGCTTTGTTTCTGCACATACAGAACAAGAGGAGATGAACCGGAAGCAGAGAAAGGAACACTTCCATTTTATTTGTGAGGATGCCAAAAAAGCAAGGCAAGAAGAAGCTGCAGCAGCGAGGAAGCAGGAGAAGGCAATTAGGAGGGAGGAGATGGCCTTGAGGAGAGATGAAGCAGATGTTCGCAGAGAGGAAGCAGCACAGCGAAGGCAGGAGGCTGAACAGAGTGCTGCTTTCAGTCAGGCACTCCTTGGGGTGCTGGAATCCATTGCTCGTTCCATGGCAAACAGACATGTTTAAAAATATTTAGAGTAGATCATAGTTGATCTATAGAAATGTAGATCCTGCAAGGTAAGCCCACAAATAGCCAAACATGTAGCTTGTTAAGGTTGCATATATAATTAGTGTATAATTGTTTTTTTTGTACAGGTCTTTATTTCTAATAAAATAAACATTTTCAAGTCTTGAGCTTCCATCTGATCATCAAAAGTGAAGTGCTTACAGTGTTTTTTTACATCAATAGTGTAGGATAAGTGAAGTAATTGTTTTTTTTTACCTGTAACAATGCTGGTGAAGATTCTCATTTATCCTTGACACGGCAAATCCCCCCTAAAAAATATAAAAACAAAACCACAGGACTTTTTTTTAAAACTGAAGACGTTTCGCTAATCATCCGAGGACCACTCACAATTCAATGAAAAAAGGAATCTGGGATTAAAGTTATAAAGCTGTGGTGTTCTGTAAGCTTGCTGAAGATTGATCTGCATGTGTCAGTCTCCATAATACAAGCTTATGGCACACCACAGCTTTATAACTTGAATCACACTCCTCGTCTCATTAAATTGAGAAAGAGCTTCGGATGAGAAGTGATACATCTTCAGTTACAAATAAAGTCCAGTATTTTTATTTATGTATTTGTTTTGGTTTTATCTGTAATGAGTACTGAAAAATGTAACCATAATACAGAATGTCCATGTGTTGTAAATGAACATTGCAGTGGAGTTAAAAAGGTGTAGGACTTGTGTACTCTACGTTTACAATCATCCTCATTCAGGAGGTTTTCAGTCATTGCATGTCAAACACCTCGGCCATGATGTCCATCTTGTGGATCCAGCAGCTTCTGCATCTTTTTCGCCCAAGGTCAAAAATTCTCTCCACCATTTTATAGGTTTTGGTTCTTTGTTAAAAACAAAAATTAAAGAGATTACAGTTTTTCTAAAACTACAGCCACTAAAAAACACAGCATATGTGATAGAAGCACAGCAGCAGTGTTTGTTTTGCCATTTTTACACGAACCTGGTAATAAGGCATGTCTGTACATTAAAAAAACAAGAATAATTATTAATCCATGTTTATTTTCAAATCAACACTTTAACGTTCACTTGTATCTAAGGAAGGCTGGGCAGGTAAAAAAAGATTAAGGGGTGGAATTAGGATAAGTTACAGCTCATGAGGTACTCCATCAGAGCATCTCTGACACCTCGGCCCTGCTCTCCATCTTGTGGGACAGCGACCAGGATGGGCTGTGCGGCTGGTTCTGCTTCAAGTTCATCGAGGTCATCCATTTTGGTTGTGTGTTGTTTTCTAGCTCTT
>NC_056500.1:60314763-60324922 GCF_014905685.2 Nematolebias whitei | reverse complement strand
CGTAGAAATGAAAAGGTATGTTATGTTTCCTGAAAATAGCACCTAGTGGCAGCAGGTATAAAGAAAATAAAAGAGGACCAAGGATGGACCCTTGCGGTACCCCCCATTTAAGCGCTGCCGAGGCTGAACTAAAATATTTGATGGAGACACAAAAGGACCTGTCAGCGAGGTAAGATCTAAACCATTCGAGGGCTGACACAGTGATGCCCACCCACTGCTCTAACCTCGCAATGAGGATCTCATGGTCGATTGTATCAAAGGCAGATGTGAGGTCCAGTAAGAGAAGGAGCACAGAATCACCAGTGTCTGTGAATAAGAGAATGTCGTTAAAAACCTTAAGTAGAGCAGTTTCAGTGCTGTGGAGAGGTTTAAAGCCAGACTGGAATAGCTCTAAGATGGCATTATTCTCTAGAAAGCATTTCAGCTGGGACTCCACTATTTTTTCCAGTAGTTTAGCGACAAATGGGAGTCTGGAGACAGGCCGGAAGTTGGACATGACTGAGGGGTCAAGGCTAGGTTTTTTCAGGAGAGGTTGGACAGCAGCATGTTTAAAATTATTGGCACCACACCTGAGGCTAAGCTGCTGTTCACAATGCCAAGAACAGGAGGGCCCAGAACAGGAAGAAGCTCCTTAAGGAGTCGAGGGGGGACAACGTCAAAGGGGGAGCCAGATAGCTTCATGCCACACATGACCTGCTCCAGGGAAGACAGAGAGATGGGCTCGAAGTGGTCAAGAACAGCAACACAATGAGATGGGAAGGACGGATCATGAGCAGGTGGAGAAATGAGTGCCCGGGTGTTTGTAACTTTTTCAGAAAAGAAATGGAGGAAGTTTTCACACAGCTCAGTTGAGGCTTCTAGAGGTGAAGGTTCACTGAGGTGTAGAACTGAGTTCAGGGTGGAAAAAAGGGCTCGGGGGTTGTGGGAGTTTGAGGCAATTATTGCAGAAAAGAACTTCGATTTGGCGGCTTTAACTGCCTTCTGATAATGACGCCAACTCTCCTTTAGGATTTGAAAAGAAACCTGCAGCCTGTCTTTCTTCCACCTGCGTTCTGCTCTCCTACACTGCTGTCTAGCGGATTGAGTGACGTCATTAAGCCATGGTTCTGATAAAAGTTTTGTTTTCCTGGTTTTAACGGGAGCAACACGGTCCAGAATATTTAAGCAAATGGAGTTAAGCTGAGAGGTTAGCTCCTCGGTGGAGAGAGACACTGAGAGCTGATCGATCCTCTCAGAGCTAAAAGCTTCAGTAAAACGTGCAGCAGTGAAACGGTTAATGGCGCGTGAAGTAGGTGCAGAATCACATGACTTAGCAGTAGGACAAGGCGGGATGATATCAAACAAGACAAGCATGTGGTCTGAGAGAACGTTGTCACCGATTACCAAATACAAACAGAGACATCACGTGTTAAAATGAGTGAGAGTGTGACCGTGTTGTTGGGTGGGACCATTTACATGTTGAGTTAAATTAAATGAGTCCAACAAATCAAGGAAGTCCTTCACTAACGGCTTCTCCTGACAACAGACGTGAATATTAAAGTCACCAACGATAATAAAGTGATCATATCTTGGTGATATGTAAGTCAGAATATCAGAGAATTCACTTATGAAGTCCTTGGAACGAGGGGGGCAATAAACAATCGCGCACAGAACGGGGGGAGAATGTCTGAGTTCAAAAGCACTCAGCTCAAAACTGGAGCAGGGCATGAGGGTGGACAACTGTTTACAGGAAAAGTTTGATTTAAATACAGTTAATATTCCACCACCCCGCCGACCTGATGGCCGTGGGACATTAAAACACAGACAGTCAGGAGGTAAAAGTTCCACCAAGGCGCTTGAATCACCCAAAGGCAACCAGGATGCCGTGAGAAAGAGAAAATCTAGTCCCTCGTCTTTAGAAAAGTCATTTATGATAAAAGTCTTGTTGGCAACAGACCTTGTGTTGATGAGGCACGTCCTGATCTGGTCCGACACAGAACCAGCCATGGTGGGGGTGGTGCGCACCAACGGTTGCAGATTTTTAAAAACAGTTCCTCCAGGACGGTCCAAGCGCCGGGCCGGTAGACAACACCCATATTTTCCCTGGTCCGGGCACGTAGGAAGCTGGTGTTAGATTTCATATTTTTATACCTTTTTATATTTCCTATCAAGCATTCAAATGTCATGTTATACAAAGTGTGTGTGTGTGTGTGTTTTTCTTCCAGGGTTGCACTATATTTATAGAAAATGTGTACTAATTCTAACTATTTTACCTTTACATATAATCTTATATTAGCTAATGATAATTTTACAAGTTCACATTTGATATATTACAAGCAATCAAATCATGCCAGATAGCAGACTGATTAACATAAATAAAGCTAGAACACATTTCTTTAATTTAGACTTAATATAGTTTGACTAAGTAAAATCCAACTAAAGCAACTAAACTAAAACAAAAGTATAAAAAGGGATCAAGTAAGAACACGCAAACATGAGTTAGATAATAATTAATAGTTATTAATTATTCCTAGAAATAAACAACTTTAACTCAATCATTTTGTATCACTAAGGTATAATCACGTTAAACAAATAGAGCTAAAACAAAGAACCGATTTCAGTGTGCCATAAACTTTTTAAATTAACGTCCTTCAGGGGGCGGGCTACACCAGTAACCATGGCAACTGAAGGGCTAAACCAATCAGAGGAACTAGCTTTTTCAAGCTTTTATAAAAGCCGGAAATGACACACGCTCAGCGGGCATTTCTGGGGAAGACCAGACCGAGACGGTTCGTTCTTTAATGCTCCAAATATATGCATATATTTTACTAATGTAATTGTTTGTCTCTGAATATCTGTAACCCCTGTTTGTCAAATAAATCTTTTATACCGAGGGCGATGTCTCAGCTGTCTTGAACACGACGTGGTAACCAGCCACGACAGAATGGTGACCACCGACGTGCAGCGAGGCGACGCGGCCTATTCTGAATTGGATCGAGGTGGCTTGCAGTGCACACGCAGAGGAACTGGGCCCGATAATTTCAGGTAAGCTGGTTACCTGTTTGGACCTTAAGGTCCGGAGTACTGGCTATTCGGCCGTAAACCAAATTCAAACAAAATTCAAATTCCTCTGTTGGTGTGCATGCAGTCATCTCCGGAAAATAAAGATGGTTTGTTTAAGCTAACTTCCAGTGATTCGTGTTAATTCTGACAAAGTGGGTTACGATATTCAGAGAGTTGAAGCGCCGAACGCTTTATTTGACGTTTAGGTAGTGTTTTAGTTAGTTTCACAAGTTTCACTTGTGGCCGGAGGAAGGCGAGGCCTGCCAGAAATTCACGTCGGACGTGAACGACACATTTCCCTTTTTTCAGCGGGACTGGCGACCAAAACGTAACTCTGACGAGAGATACGGTAAACTAATCGGGGATTAGCAGCCGCGGGGTGCGTCTTCCGTGATGGAGTGTCGACTGCCCATCAAATTAGACGCTATTGATAATTTAGTTCAAAGGGAAATGTGAGAAGTCTGGGACTTAAGTAGTTTTACCAAATTTCATGTGGTCAGGGACCACATTAGTTTAGGACGTTGTGATACTTTTTGTTTGCGCCGTGTTTTGTATGTCGTGTGAAGGCTTCAAGGCCGGGAGGCGTTGAGGGAGACGTAACAATGGAGAGAAGGAAAAAAAGGGGGGGGGGTGAGCTGTGTGTGGGGGCGAAGCGAACAGTTATTTTTTCCTTTTTTCCTCTGTGTGTGGGTCTGTGAGTGGGTGAGTGGAGCTTCCATATCCTGACCGAAAGGGGGCGCTGTTGTATAAGGCATTTACAAGTCTTGACTCACTGAGTTTTCAGACTTGAGAACTGTTTTATTACAACTGCGGCCAGAAGTGCATGAGAATAAAAATATTTGAAAGCCTGAGTGTGTGAACGTTGTCATCAGGTGTGGAACTCATAAATGTGATACAATCTAAACGAGATGGAACGATTTTGAATATGAAATAAGTATAAAAGACCAGCAGACCAATAGCTAAAACAAGCAGAAATAATCTTAAAGTACCAAAAGTAAGTGGGTAGGGCTTGGTGTTCCTGAATTAGGCTGTAAAAGTTGGATTAATTTAAAAATAAAGGTGGAATTAGCTGATATTGACATGAAACAGCTATATGGTATCTGAAATGTAAGCAGGTGTATCTGAATCTTCCACACATTAGCTGAAAGAAGCACAATGTTCAGAAATTAACAGAAATACGTCAGTAGAAGTAAAAAATGTTGGAGTAAGCTGAATACAGCTTAAAAGAGGGAGGAGGTGCTTGGAGGTGGAACATCATCAGGGGTGATCGTGGCAGGAGGAGAACTGAACGCCATTTTCAGTCACTGAAAGTTGGGAGAGAAATGTAATACATCGTTTCAAATAGGAACACTAATCAGCAGCTGATTAGACTACAGCTGTCGGAGGCCAGACATAAACGGGGATAAGAAAGCGAGGTCGGAAAAAAAAAACATTTGTGTGTTCAATCAGTGTCAGAGGTAAAGGAGGAGGCAGTGACCTCTGGAACAGTTGATCTGCAGCAATGGTTTGAAACTCAAGGCCAGAGGGAGTCAACTGGAGGTATTGTTGGAACAGCTAGCTGTGTGGGAAGAGGAAGATGGCAGACAGTCACTCACTAAGCGGGCGAGGGACAGAGGTAAATTGATAACAAACGTAATGAACAGACAGGCAAAGGTGGAGAGCTGCTGACAGAGAGCTGCTGACATGATGCAGAGAAGGAGGTGAATGGTTGAGGTGTCAAAGGGACCAAGTAGAAGAGCAGCATGGCTCACAGCATTGGTGCTGAGTTCAACCTGTTTTATCAGGGTGTGGATAGAAAGAGAAATGGAGTAGGGGTGGTCTTGGAGGAAGTGAGGCGTAGGTCTGACGAAGGCCTAAGAGGAAATAAGGAGGACGATTCATTGTGGTGACTTCTGAAAAGGGAAAAGCCGAAGGAAGCAGGACAAATAAAACAAATAAACATCATAAACAGGTCAAATTCAGTTTAAACATTTCTGGATGACACATTGTAAACAAATTAGCCAAAATTACTTCTTGGGCTTGACAATAAAATCAGTTAATAAATTCAACTATATAACGACAGAAGGTAAAATAAGTAATAAACAATTATAATAAAGTAATAAACAAAATCCTTGACACTTGTAAAATGAAAAATTTATTCTAGTCATAGAAACTTTTAACTAAACACAAAGTGAAAGGCTTGGGTTAAATTAATCAGTCTAAATGACTTTATCACATATTGAAAATATTGTCTAGAGTTGAGGAGCTGTTCCCTTCTAAGAGCTACCAGAAGTGTGTTATTTATGAGAAAACAACAATTCTAGTGGGTAAATGAACTGACTCTAAACATCTTGAGATGTCACACAGGTCCTATGAGTGCATGAGGAGAACAGAGTAGAGTACATGGTGAGTAAGAAATTGTGCTTTTGAACAAAGGTGCATGTAGACGTTTTGTGCAGTGCTAATGGTCTCTGTGATGTCTTGAAGTGTAGACATAGTCAAAATACATATTCTGAAAGATGGAAGACATTATTTTGAATGGAATATGTTTTGCAGTAGACGTCAAGAATTGGATTGTGCAGTGTTTAATGAAAGTTTTCACTCTTATGTAATTGAGCGGTTAAAACATCTGTTGTACAATCCAGGACACCAGAATGACTCTGTTGAAGGTAAACGCTGTGGTCCCAGGATAGAACTTGCTAGCAGATGATTAATGTTGATAACAGATGAATGTTGAATCAGACTTTTAATAATTGGATTGTTTATTTTTCCTTCTCAGCAGCCTGAGAAGACAGAGCTGTGGATGGGGGAAGGTGAGTCTGGCTAGGCCCACAAAACAGACAGGTAGTCTTCAGATACATACAGCATCCATCTGAGGTTGATCATGACCCTCTAGTGCCGGGTGCCGGATCGGATACCAGATGTGTCAGGTGGACGCTGAAGTAGGGTCTGAGAAAACTGACCAATGGGACGGTTCAGAGAAGCTGTCAGTCGAGCACCACTGACACAACAACAAAGAAATTGTCAGCCAAACAATGACTTTTCAAAGCAAAGATATATCAGTCCAACAACGAACTGAATTAACTGTCCAGAAGGGGTCCTGGAGTTTGTCAACAGCGAGAACACCCAGTCAAGTCTTGCTGTATGCTGAGATATGAACTGCTGCACAAAGCTGAACTGGTCTTCAGACAAAGGGAGACAAACTGAAGACTGAAAGGCTGAAAGAAAAGCTGGTGGTCAATCTGTCCAAGGTCACTAACAACAGCTGCAGCCTGACGGAGGTGTCAACCCCACATTTGGTCAGTGATGGTCATCCGAGCGCCTTGGGGTCTGGATCAAAACTGCAGTTGGCTTTGATAATAATCACTCACATAGGCTCATTTTAAAACAGGTGACACAACATGACACAGAAGTACTGATGTGGGGGTGCTTGATATAGAAATGATTATTTTAATGCTTTTATGTCAATTTATCACTCATTTACATGTAGTTTGAAAACACACTTATACAACGTGTTATTCACATATTAGGGATTGTATTTTGTATTATGTTTTATGAGGTGTTGGGTCACCTTTATGCCTGTTCAAACATATACTTTGTGTGTGTGTTGCTTATAATATTTAGACACTCTTTGATGGTTTGCAGAAGGGACGGAGGGGTGCTCTTTAGGAATGCTTTAATAAGCATTAGGAGTGCTCTTGACCTGGAAGCTTTGGCCCGCTTTTACGGTCACAGGCGCTCCTTACTGGAAGGATGAGCCATCGCTTTGATGATGGTTTAATTAGATCTGTCCTTCTGGTAACCATCAAAACTTGTTTTCCACTGCTCTCACGCGATCCGGTCAGGGAAATGGTATAAAGGAAGTGTGACAGGCAACTTAATCTTCGGAAGTCCTGTGATGGATCAGCACGCGCTGGTGCCATGCGCCATTTTGATGTGATTCTTCTTTACCTGGGTCGAAAACGACTTCCCGGCCAGTGTCACGGTGAGAAGTTATTTCATATCAATCTGTGTGTTAAGAGTGTACATGTTTTTTTTGCTTGGCTGTTTTCTGTGGCAGGTTAATAAATGACACTTATTACTCCTAGCAGTGACAGCCTCTGGTGTTTCATTTTTTCCATCTTGTCTGAATATGTGCCGACCGTTCACGAGCCCTTTTGATAAAGAATTTCATAATACAGTGCTAGATGATTCGCCCTTTTCCAATTGCTCTGAGATGAAAGTTGTTTTATTACCTCTAAACCTAATCGGACGATGAATAATGCTCCCCACCCCTGAGCATAATATTGACTTTTTAACTTTTCATTTATACAGGTCACGAAGTCTCGTTCCAGAGAAAACCTGTACCTAAGACCTAATTTGGAGGGAGTTCACTAATGTTTTCTAAAATAATACTAAATGATTGTCTTTGCCTTGAATGAGCTCATTTGGTGGGTCTGGTTTGATACAAGGGAGGACATTTTTTTAATGGTTAACTCTTTGGAAAATTGTATGAGAGCTTGGGTTATATTTGGATATTTTTTTGCAAACCCTGGATTGAATAACAGTAGGGGAAGATTAAAAACTACACCATATTTTATATTTCTGAAACTAATACTCAGACTGGGGTGTTAGTATATTACGACCAGTAATACTTCAGATTTGAAACAGAAAACTGTTTCAAAGAGGGGGAAGGTGAAGGCTGCTCTTAGCAGGAAACAGTTCATACAATGATTAGATCATTACAAAATATACAAAAATAACTTCTTAGTGTTTTATATTTAAATGAACAGCAAAAATCCAGTAGTAAGTCTGAAGCGTTTAAAGGATCATTTAGGATAATCACATTGACATTTGAAAATGCACTTGTATATATCGGTTTAACAAAAGTATCTTTCTCTTTCTTTGTTGTATGTGTACAGATTCCAGAAAAGGGGGACGCCCCTAGCCTGAAGTGGATTTGAGCAAAGGTTAAGGGGAAATGGGGTGATTCGGTATTTTTAAACACAACTGACTTGACTGACTGGACTGGACTTAAATAGTTTAAGTGGGTTAATAAAAGGTTTCATGAACAAAGTATTTTAACCACATGTTTTCTCTCTCTTTTTCTTCCTTGCTCTTTCTTCCCCTCTCTAGCACAGACAGGTACCTGGAGGTAAGATTAAATTCCTCTTGTTTCCACAGTGTCAGTTGTTTAAACTTTTAAGGTTATATTGTATTTTGATTGATGCTGTTGGCGCAAGCGATTTAATGAAGTTACTTCCACAGGCTCCAGGAGGAGGGAGGCCGGCGTGGGGGATTGCTTATTGCAGGGTGTTGTTGTGTATGTTTAACTTTGCTTATTGTAGGTAGACCTGTTCACTGTGTAGATGAACATATGCATGAGATATATTCATAAATTAAACGGATTCTTTCATTTTTCTGGACCGTATATAATGTGCATTGAATTTAGAAATGTAACGTGAGACGTTAATTATCTTTGACTCACCAAACGACAGTGGGTCATTTATTAACAGAATCAAAGTTTAACACATCACACATTTACATTAATTGGCAAAATATGGAAAATAACAACATGGCTAATTTTAGCAAGCTGTACAATTTTGATTGACCACACGGCGGTGGATGAGAACTTTACACAGACATTTCTAAAATATCTGGAATGATTTCTACCTGATAGAAGAATTTTAAAGATGGAAAGATGAAGTTTAAAGGGAGAAAAGATGGGTGAGGGGGTTTGTTTGTGTCAGCATTCAGGACGGCACTCTCCGGGCTTTTCTCAGCTTCTTCCCCAGTACACTTAGGTGGTATAACTCGACTCTTTTACCTGGAGATGTCTCCACTGGTACGAAAGTCCATTCAACGCACCCTTTCAGCATCTCCGTAGGAACAGCTGTGAATCGTCCGAAGTAGTGACGGTATTCCGTCCGACACAGGTTCACCGCACAAGTGGACTTCACATGAGTGGAGTCCGTCAGAGTTCCACCCAGAGGTGGAAGATGTTATAATCCCATAAGACTCGGAAGAGCTCTGTGGTCATGTCAGGATCTTCCTGTTTCCCAGCACGGGAGCTGCAACGACTCCAAACTCGACTCTCGACCCGACTGGAAACTCCACACGACTCTCGACACTCTCTCGACACTCGTTTGAACTAGGAAGTACCGACATTTTAAAGAGCTCTATTTCTGGTTCATTTGGGAGTTTCTGATTGGTCAATATCGACCAGACAGGGGTGTGTTTTGTGACGTAAGAGGTCACTAGGAGTCAGAAAAACAGCAAGAATGTTATGGAACAGATTGAAAATGTTTTTAGAGACAGAGAGAGAAATGTTTGGACGAGTTGGCTGGAAAACAGGTGCCAACAGGTGCCAGCTTCTCTATTTACGTCTGAGAGGATGTAAAAACATGACAGCTCGTTCCAACAACTGGTCTGCGTTTGACTCCGACCTTGGACCACTTACACTGCTCATTCAAAGACAGAAAATCAGAAAATGCATAATTACTCTGTAACAGACATGAATTCTAACTTTGCATGAGGATTTAAAAATCATTGTTACTGTTTCACAGTTAATAAAATATGATTAGTTCACTGCAGCATCTAAAATGGTTTGAACTAAAACCACTTTGATTATCAAACATTTGTAAAATAGTAATGATAATAAAAAAGAGAGTGTTCTTTCACTTGAATTTTCAAGAAAGAAAGTCTCAGGATGGGTCAACCTGTATTTCTGGATTCAAATCAATGAAATGACAGTTTCTGTCCCATATGGTCCTTAAGGTCAAATCCTGACCTTAGGCTTAGTTCACTACAACTGCAAAGGCTTGGAAGGGTGAAAGACGGGACGAGAGTACACAGGTATCCCTGGAGAAGGCCTGGATGTACCTCATTTCAGTTTCAAGTGTATAGATGAATGTAAGAATAGCATTTTATTTCAGTTTTACAAGTTCTGTTTTATCAGAGTCAGAGTCAGAGTCAGAGTTTCTTTATTGTCATTCGCACCTCATGTGGTACATGTGGTGGAGCGAAATTATGTACACAGGGTCCCAGTTACATCCAACAATAAAATGTATAAGAAAAACAGTAATAACATCTAAGATATGAACTAAGAAAAACATCAACTAAATATACACTAAGCACTCATAACATAAAACATTGAACA
>NC_056500.1:60309892-60314663 GCF_014905685.2 Nematolebias whitei | reverse complement strand
CTTACAGGTAAATCCTTGTGGGGTGAGGTTGTTGGGGAAAATCCAAAAGCAGGCAAGTGGTTGGAGGGCAAAGGTAACAGAGGCGAGACTCCGACACAGGAAGAACCAAGAGCAGGATCCGAGACGGTCAGGAAACTGTAGACACAAAAATACACGGTAAGATATCCTTTTCATATACTCAATATACTGGCTAGAGGCACAACTACCAGAAAGGAAGTAATGCTCCAGCGACGAGAAGAGCTTGACTGCAGCCTTATGTAGTGGAGGAGCTCGTCAGGTGGAATGGTCGTCAGCTGTGGATGATTGGCGGCCATCTTGGGGCTACAGCAAGTTCAACTCTTACAGTATCCCCCCCTTCACGAGTTGCCCCTGGTCGACCCAAGGCGCTTCTCGGGGTGGGCCTTGAAGAAGGCGGTGATAAGGCTGGGTCCAATATGAAGGAACGAGGGATCCAAGATCGCTCCTCCGGGCCATAGCCCTCCCAATCCACGAGATACTGGAAGCCCCGTCCCCGGCGACGGACATCCAGAATGGTACGGACAGTGAAGGCAGGATGGTTGTCAATAAGTCGGGCGGGTGGAGGGAGGTCGGCAGGAGGGCACAATGGGCTCTCTGAAACAGGTTTTACCTGAGAAACGTGGAAGGTAGGATGGATTCTCAAGGAGCTGGGGAGCTGGGGAGCTGTAGGCGCACAGCCGAGGGATTGATGATTTTGTCAATTGTGAATGGGCCGATGAAGCGAGGAGCCAATTTCCTAGGGGTGTCCTTGAGATGAATGTCTCTGGTGGATAACCACACCTTCTGGCCCTCCCGATAAGAAGGTGTGGCGGAACGGTGACGGTCCGCGAACCTCTTGTTTTGAGCCGCCGTGCGAAGAAGAGCCGCTCGTGTTTGGCGCCAGACACATCTACAACGGCGAAAATGGTGCTGGACAGACGGTACTGAAACCTCTGTCTCCTGACTGGGGAACAAGGGAGGGAGATAGCCCAGTGAAGCCTCAAAAGGTGACATACCTGTGGCCGAGGAGGTATGCGAGTTGTGGGCGTACTCGACCCACACCAGATGTTGACTCCACGCTGAGGGGTTACGCTCCACAATGCACCTCAGGGTGGTCTCCAGCTCTTGGTTGCACCTTTCAGTCTGTCCGTTTGACTGAGGATGATAACCCGAAGTGAGACTGGTGGACGCCCCCAATGTCCTGCAGAAACAACGCCAAACTTGGGAAATGAACTGCGGTCCTCTGTCAGAGACCACATCTGAAGGGATGCCATGAATCCTAAAAACTTGTTGGACCAAGATTTGAGCTGTCTCCATGGCCGATGGGAGCTTAGGTAGAGGGACAAAATGTGCTGCTTTAGAAAACCTGTCGATGATAGTTAGAATTGTGGTGTTACCTTCAGAAGGGGGTAACCCGGTGACGAAGTCCACTGAAATGTGAGACCAGGGTCGGCTAGGCGTCGGCAGAGGCTGTAGGAGACCGGCAGGAGGCTGAGTACCGGTCTTGTTCCTGGCACAAGTGGAGCAAGCCGCAACAAAGTCCTTGACATCCTTAGAAAGCATGGGCCACCAGAAATGTCTCTTCGTAAGAGACAGCATACGTGCTGTACCGGGATGACACGAGAGTCTATTGGTGTGGAGCCAGTCAAGTACCTTAGACCTCATATGAGAGGGGACGAACAAAGTGCCAGGGGGACCAGTGCCAGGATCAGGTTCCTTTAGGTGGGCCTCACGAACCTCTCTCATAATAGGCCATGTAAGGGCTCCGACGATGCAGACCGGGGAGATGATGCCCTCCACAGGTTCCGGAGTGTCTGGAGGAGAAAACTGGTGGGAGAGAGCGCCAGGTTGGATGTTCTTGGTACCAGGTCGGAAAGTCAGTGTGAAGTTAAAACCGTTAAAAAATAAGGACCAGCGTGCCTGTCTGGGGTTTAACCGTTTAGCCTCTCTCAAATATGTGAGGTTCTTGTGATCAGTCCAAATCAGGAAGGGAGTCTCTGTGCCCTCAAGCCAATGACGCCATTCCTCCAACGCCAATTTAATAGCCAATAATTCTCTGTTGCCCACATCATAATTTCTCTCTGCTTGAGACAATCGGCGGGAAAAAAATGCACAGGGGTGTACCTTGTTATCCAAGAGCGACCTCTGGGATAGGACCGCCCCGACTCCTGTATCAGATGCATCCACCTCAAGGATAAACTGCCGTGTGGGGTCTGGATGACAGAGAATGGGTGCAGATGAGAATAAATCCTTCAGCTTACCAAAAGCAGCGTCGGCCTCAGGAGTCCATTTAAATGCTCTGGTCATGGAGGTAATCTGAGATAGGGGTGCGGCGATGCGGCTGTAATTCTTGATGAAACGCCTATAAAAGTTTGCGAACCCCAAGAATCGTTGTAATTGTTTCCTTGTTTCTGGAACTGGCCACTCCACCACTGCCTTAGTCTTCTCGGGGTCGGTCCTGAAAAACCCTTCCCCGAAGATAAACCCCAAAAAGGACACAGATGAGGCATGGAAATCACACTTCTCGCCCTTCACAAAAAGTTGATTCACATAGAGCCTTTGTAGAACTGCTCTAACATGGTGAACATGTTCTTCCTTGTTTCTTGAATAGATGAGGATGTCGTCGAGGTAGACAAAAACAAAGTCCCCAATAAAATCCCTTAACACATCGTTGACCAAAGCCTGAAATACTGCAGGAGCGTTAGTGAGCCCAAAAGGCATCACCAGATACTCGAAGTGACCCAACGGGGTTTTGAATGTGGTTTTCCACTCATCTCCTTGTTTGATGCGAACCAAGTTATATGCATTGCGTAAGTCCAGTTTAGTGAAAATGGTGGCTGGTTGTAACTGCTCTTGGATGGAATTGATTAATGGAAGGGGGTATTTATTTTTAATGGTGATGTTGTTGAGTTCACGGTAGTCGATGCAGGGACGCAGAGACTTATCCTTCTTAGTGATAAAAAAGAAACCTGCACCTAGAGGTGAAGTTGAAGGGCGAATAATCCCCGAGTCGAGGGATTCCTCAATGTACAACCTCATAGCCTCCCTCTCAGGACCGGAGATATTAAAAAGGCGGCTAGAAGGCAGAGAGACTCCCGGAAGGAGGTCAATGGAACAATCATAGTGGCGGTGTGGAGGTAGTGATAGGGCCCTCTGTTTGTTAAAAACAGGAGCTAAATCGTGGTACTCAGAAGGAACACCGGACATATCGGTCTCACAGGACTCTACTTTGGGCTTGGACATGTTTGAGATCCCTGAGCGAAGGCAGCACCTTAAACACTTGTCGCTCCACCCTTCTACCCTTCCTAGCTCCCAATTAATGTGAGGATTATGGGTTTTAAGCCAGGGGTACCCAAGGATTAATTGAGAGGTGGGCGACTCAAATACAAAAAAGCTAGTGGTCTCATGATGGTTTCCTGAGGTTATTAAATGAAGGTCTGCTGTCTTAAAATTGACCTGAGCCAAAAACTCCCCTGTAACCCCAGCAATAGAGATTGACTCAATCTCCTTGACTGGAAGGGAGAACTCTTTAACCAAATCTTGAGTAATTAAATTTTGTTCGGCACCCGAATCAATCAAGGCTGTGACAGGGAAACGGTTTTGGTTGATTATAATTACAGTGGGTAAAGTGAGTCTCAAAGGAGGGGAGATTGATGTCGTGCCCACCTGTATCTCCCTCTTTATTGGTGGGTGTTGGAGTTTCCCTGAAGCGGACAGGAGGCTACAAAGTGCCCGTTCTTCCCACAATAAATACACAAGCCCAAACTTCTACGTCTCTGCCTTTCTTGAGGAGTCAAACGGGTACGACCAATTTGCATTGGTTCGGGCCGATCAAACTGTGAGTTAGAAGACTCTCCCTGGGACTTGTAGTTCTCTGGGGTAAAACTGTAGTTGTACGCCCCACTCCGCTGTTCTGCGGAACCGGAAGGATTCTGGGAGTTGTAGTCCCGCTCCCTACGGCGCTCCCGGAAGCGTTCGTCGAGAGAGATTGCTAAGTTAATTAGCGCGTCAAAGCTAGACGGCTCGTCACGAGCGGCGATCTGATCCTTCACATAATCGGACAGTGAATTCAAAAAGGTACCTTGCAAGGCCCTGTCGTTCCAACCTGTTTGGGCCGCCAGGATGCGGAAGTCGAGAGCGTGTTCGGACGCCGGTCGCCGGCCCTGCCGTAATCCCAGCAGACGCTTCTCGGCATTGGATTGCTGCAGCGGACGGTCGAATATTCTACAAAACTCAGTGAGTAGAGAGTCAAAAGACACAGTCTCAAGTTCATGGAGGTGAAGAAACGAAGTAGCCCATTTTAGAGCGTTTCCCTTGAGTTGATTAATGAAAAAGTTTATTTTAGCGATGTCAGAAGAAAAATACTGAGGAGCCCCCTTAAAGGCGAGTTTGCATTGTAACAGAAAACCTCTGCATTGATCAGGGTCTCCAGAAAAAAGTTCAGAAGGTTTAACAAACAGTTGTTGATTTGTGGAATGACTTACAGGGCTGAATTCGGTAGGACTCGGTAAAGGCGAAGCTGCGGCTGCGGGAGAAGGAGAAACAAGTTGTCTGTTAATAGCATGAACCATGCATCCAAGTTCCAGTAAGTTTGCCTGGGTGCTCTGTTGTTGGGCCATAATTTTCTTAAGAACCTCTCCAAAATTGTCCATGTTCTCAGCGTTAGCGGATGATGATGCTTGTTCGCTTCTGGTTTCATTCTGGGTATGGTCTGGCTGGAGCATTATCTGTTATGATACGGACTACCCAGTGGGAACGAGAACCAGAACGACAA
>NC_056500.1:60302256-60309792 GCF_014905685.2 Nematolebias whitei | reverse complement strand
TCTTCATCTCTGAAACCTGGCTCAACAAATCTGTACTCAATAATGACTTGGCAATCAATGGATTTAACATCTACCGCTATGATTGTCAAAAAAGGGGGGGGGGGTCGCTGTTTACATCAGATATTCTTTGATTGCTGGTCCTGTGTCTTCTAAAACAATTCCAAACCAGTTTGAAGCCTTAGCTGTAAACACCACCTTGAATGGTGGCCAGATATTATCTGTAGTCTGTCCGCCCTGATGGAATTTCTTGGTAATTTAAAATTCAAAGAGATCCTTTTGGCAGGAGACCTCAACATTGATTGGTGTGTCGACCCCCCTCTGTGATAAATTCAAGGAATGTTGCCTGTCTCTCAATCTTACCCAATTGATCAACTCTCCCACTAGATTAAACAAAAACCGTCCTGAAAAATCCACCATCTTAGACCTATTTCTAACTAATATGCCTCACAAATTCCCTGGTACAGGTGTATTCACTGATATTTTGAGTGATCATTGTGTGACAGCTGCTTTGAGAGATATTAAACTTCCACCTTCTAAGCCCAGATTAATTCAAAAAAGGGATCTGAAACATTTTTGTGAACAGTCATTCCTCTGGGATCTGTCTCACTTTGACTGGCATCGTATTCTGTTAACTGATGACGTGAACTCTGCTTGGAACCATTGTCATAATAGTTTCATTTAGTTTGTGAACAAACATGCTCCTTTTCGTCAGTTCAGAATAAAGGGGTGAGACAGCCCCTGGTTTACTCCAGAGATAGCTGACCTCCTGCACAGGAGAGACCATCTTTGGGCCACAGCGAGAAAATCTGACTCAGACACTGATTGGTTGAGTTTTCGACAGATGAGGAATAAATATACAACTGCTGTCAAAGCAGCAAAACGCAACTATTTCTTATCTCTAACTGTGGATCATAACATCTTGTGTCATAAACTCTCAGAAATCGGTTTCTCAGACACACTATTGGTTGGTTCTCTAACTATCTTTCAGACCGGAGGCAATGTGTTCAACATAATGGTACTTCCTCCAGTTATTTAACAGTCAACAACAGTGTACCACAAGGCTCAGTCTTAGGACCCACCCTCTTTACAATCTACATACATAATGTAGGTAAAAACATCCCTAATGCATCCATACATTTCTATGCTGACGACACAGTTGTTTATTGTCGAGCTAAAACTGTTGCTAAGGCTTTCTGGCTTTTGAAATCTGCATTCAACATCATCCAGACTGATTTGTTTCGCCTCAAACTTGTCCTAAATGCTGACAAAACCAAAGGGATGCTTTTTTCAAATAGGAAGTTGGTCCCAGCAGTTCTTCCTCCGATTTTATCCTCAAATGGTGTCCCCATTGAGTTTGTTGATTCTTATAAATATTTGGGTATCTTGGTCGACTCAAATCTTTCTTTTAAGCTCCATGTGGAAAACTTGATAAAGAAACTGAAAGTTAAACTGGGTTTCTTTTTCAGAAACAGATCCTGTCTAACCCTGAATGCTAGGAAACACCTTGTATCTGTGACTTTCCTTCCCTCAGGTGACATTATTTACATGAACGCTCCTACAAGAACCCTGCAGATGTTAGATGCTGTCTATCATGGTGCACTAAGATTCATAACTGGCTGTGATTATCGTACCCACCACTGCACCCTGTATTCACTGGTTAACTGGACATCATTAACTTTACGCAGACTCTCTCACTGGTACATTTTCATCTTTAAATCACTTCTTGGTCTGCTGCCTTCATACATCTCCTCCTACATGTCTCTGCATGAGTGCAGCTACGGCGTGCGCTCTCAGGACATTATTACCTGCAGTGTTCCCTCAGTGAGGACTGAACTAGGCAAAAGGGCCTTCTCCTACTCCGCTCCTGTTTCCTGGAATACCTTACAAAAACAATTGAAGCTCTCGACCTTGACCTCGCTAAGTGGCTTTAAGATCCTCTTGGTCTCTTGGCAGGGACCAACGCAGACATGTTCCTGCTTTTAGTTTTCTACATTCGCCTCAGAATCTAGCTGTTTTTTTGTTACCTTTTTTTTTAGCCATCCTATTTGTAAAAAAAAAATAAAATAAAAAAATAAACTGCAGTATGACTTTCATCCATCCATCCATTATCTTTACCCGCTTATTCCACTTTGGGTCACGGGGTCGCTGGTGCCCATGTCCAGCAATCACTATGCGAGGGGCGGGGTACACCCTGTACGGGTCGCAAGTCCATCACAGGACCACATAGAGACAAACGAGACAAACAACCACTCACACCTAGGGAAAATTTAGTGCTACCAATCAGCCTAACATGCATGTTTTTGGTCTGTGGGAGGAAACCGGAGCACCCGGAGAAAACCCACGCATGCACGGAGAGAACATACAAACTCCACCCAGAAAGGCCCCTGGACCGGGGTTTGAACCAAGGACCTGCTCAATGAGAGGCAGTAGCTCTACCAGTTGCGCCACCGTGCTGCCCAGTATGACTTTTTATAATTGTTTTTTTTTTTTTTGCTGTTGTCCATTGTTGTCATCTTTCTTTGTTGAAATCAGGTCTCTCTTGTAAATGAGTCCTCGAGGCTAAATGGGATTACCTGTCTAAATAAAGGTTGAATTAATGTTATATAGTGTGTTTAAAATGGGGGGGATGAGGCAGCGACCGGCACAGACCCACCCCCTCCCCAGAGAGCAGGCAGTGCCTGTTCACCTCCCCAACCCTTGCCCAGAACCCTAAATGTCTACATGCTACATATGAGAGCGGCCACAAGTCCCGGAGGTGAGAATGATTACACATCCCACCACCTATATGCCACCGTGTGCCCACTCCAGACCCTATACTGTATATGCATTTGTCGTGAGAATGTTATATGCGAGTGTCTAGGTTGTTTAATAAAATTGGGGCTCAGGTTTCCACTAACCATGGAGATGGAGTGTTAGTTAGAACTCAAGTTCTTCCTAACACAACAGAACCATGAATGTTATGTTGAAACTGCAGGTTTTGACACAGAGTGGTCCCCAAAGGAACTTTAGTGTAACTCTTGTAATTATTATGGTTTGACAAACCCCCCCCCCCCCAAAAAAAAACAAACAACGTTACCAGAAATTTAGATTCAAAATTCAAAGCTTTATTGTTATATGCACATTAAAGACACATGTTACCCTGTTTCCCCGTACAATGAAATAATTCTTACTTTGCTTCCCACAGCGAATGTCCAAAATATTTTATATAAATATAAGTACGCAAGTAATAAAATATAAAATAAAATAGGCATGCAACAATTTGATAACAAAAGCCATAATCTTGCTGATGGAGGGCACTCTCAGTGTTGCAGACCATATGTTATGCACCGCTGGAAGGCGAACAATCCCTCGCAGGATGAGGATTGCAATGAATGCCATTTGTTCAGGGAGGGCTATGAACCAGTTTTCATGCTGTGACTGGCATGCATGCTGGACAGTCCACTCCTGTATGGTCCGAAGCATTTCCAGAGAGATGAAACAGAGGAAACTCTGTAAGCGACTCAACACTTTTCTTTTGGCTAAAGCAGTTGGTTCTCCATCCGTGGGATGACATTCAATTGGGCTGTGATGCAGAGGTCTTCCGATCTATTCTTCACACCACACTGCCGTCTTTTGCCGTCTCTGTGAGCCACTCGTGTGTCTCCACGTGTCCTCTCTTTTCTGGAGGTGGTGAATTCTCCTCATCTACAGGACCATATGTTTGAGATTTGATTAGTGAAAGGTTGAAATAATGTGAAACTGACACAAACATAATATTTGAATTGTAATTCCAAAACATCTCAACTGTGCCTCCTTTGTACTAATGTAGGATTTTTTCACACTGCAAAAAGATTTTTTAATTGTTATTATTTTTTTGTTTTGTTACGTGGAGATTACATTTTTTGGGTTGATTTGATGGTGTGACAGAGCAGATACTAAATTTTTATTTTCTTTCTGCTGCCTTTCATTTATTTTCTTTCTTCAGTTGTATATATTTTTCTTGTACATAAATTTGCTTTGTTTTTAATGAACATTAATGAATAAACTAAATGAATGAAAAAAAGTGGCATATTGTTTAGTCAAAACAGCTCTGATTTTTTAAACCTTTTTATAGTAATTTTGTCTTTTAAAAATTTGATGATGATGATGATGATGATGATGATTATCCGATCAGTCGTATCCGACTTTCGGTCACTTTATGAATCTTCGAACTCCATGCCACCCTGTCTTTCACCAATTTTTTCAATTCCGCAATTGGCATATTCATTGTTGTCGTTATTGTGTCGAGCCATCTCGTTCTTTGGCGGCCTTGTCTTCTTTTTCCACTGACTTTTCCAAGCATCATTGACGTTTCCAAAGAATTTGCACGCATCACGTGACCAAAATAAGAGAGCTGCTGTTTGGTAATTTTGCCCAGTAAGGACATTGATGGTTTGACCCGGTCCAAAACTGTCTTGTTTGTCAACATAGCAGTCCAAGGTATTCTTAGCATTCTTCTCCAGCACCACAGTTCGAAAGCTTCGACTTTTCTTTTCTCTACTTTCCTAAGCGTCCAACTTTCGCAGCCATACATCATTATGGGGAAGACAATTGCGTTGACTAGTCTTACTTTAGTTACAAGGTTAATATCCTTGCTCTTCCAGAGCTTATCTAATCCCAGCATTGCAGTCCTGCTAAGTGTAATTCGTCTCTTGATCTCGGGAGCCGAAGCCCCACTGCGGTCCATTTTTGCACCAAGAAAGATAAAATCTTGGACAGACTCGATTACCGTGTTGTTGATTTGCGTGTTCATTATACCATTGCCTGCCGTGGTCATAACTTTTGTTTTTTTGATGTTCAGGTACAGTCCCATTCGTTCACTTTCCTTTTGCACACGTCGAACGAGGCAATCGAGGTCCTTTTCACTCTCTGCGAGCAGGGTTGTATCATCTGCATACCGAAGGTTGTTGATGTTTCTGCCGCCGATTTTGATTCCAATTTCAGATTCTTCCAAATTGCAACGCCTCATGATCACTTCTGCGTACAGATTGAATAGAACTGGTGACAGGATGCAGCCTTGACGAACACCTTTCCTGATTTGAAACCACTCCGTGTTCCCGTATGCCGTCCTAACCGTTGCTTCTTGGTCGTTGTAAAGAGATCTTATTAACTGTACGATGTGTTCTGAGACGCCCATTTGTGTCAGGCACTTCCATAGCTTTTCATGATTAACACAGTCGAAAGCTTTACTGTAGTCAATGAAACACATATAGACGTCCTTTTGATATTCCTGGGTCTTCTCCATGATCCAACGTAAATTTGCGATTTGGTCTCTAGTGCCGCGTCCCTTGCGAAAACCAGCTTGAACTTCCGGCAGTTCCTTATCGACAATCGTTGCAATGCGATTCTGTATGATCTTCAGAAGGATTTTACTTGCGTGAGATATGAGGGCGATAGTACGGTGGTTGGAACATTCCTGGGCATCGCCTTTTTTTGGAATAGTGACAAAGACTGATCTTTTCCAGTCCTTGGGCCACGAATTGGTGGACCAGATTTTTTGACATAGGTCTGTTAAAAGCTTAATCGGCATTGCTTTTAGTAGTTCAACAGGTAGATGGTCGATTCCAGAGGCTTTTCCGTCTGGTAGTTGTTTCAAAGCCCACTCGACTTCTTCCTCAAGAATGCATGGTTCTTGTTCGACCTGACATGCCTGTTCCATCGGTCCTATTTGATGGTCTGAGTACAGCTCTTCTGTGTATTCCCGCCATCTACGCTTGATTTGATTTTTGTCATGTAATAATTTTCCATCGTGGTCCTTGATGGCCGCTGCTTTGCGTGCTGCAAACGGTGCCCTGGTCTGTTTCACATAGGTGAAAAGAGCTCGTGTATGACCTAACTTGTTTGCTTCTTCCAGCTTTGCACATTGATTGTTCCAGTAATGTTCTTTGTCTTCTCTGGCTTTCCTTTGAAATATCGCATTTAGCCTTCTGAATTCTGTGCTGTTACCAGTAGCTTTGGCTACTCTGCGCATGTTAGCGATTTGGATCAATTCGTCCGATATCCACTGAGTTCTTCTTCCTGGTTTTTTCAAAGGGACTATTTTTTCCGCTGTATTTTGTGTGATGGCTTTGATTTCCTCCCAAAGTTCGTCGGGGTCTTTTCCAATTGTGCAGAGCACTTCAAAACTTTTCTTGATTTCAACGGCATAAAGTGGAGGGATGTTACCTGTATCAAAGCAACGTGTTGCTGTAGGCTGTCTGGTGTTTTTGATGCGTAGTTTGATTTTAGCAACAAGGAGCTGGTGGTCTGAGCCACAATCTGCTCCAGGAGATGTTTTTACAGCCAATACTGAGCTTTTCCATCGCTGTTGGCACAGGAAATAGTCCATTTGATTACGATACACACCATTTGGAGCTGTCCATGTGTATAGACGCCGCTTTGGTTGTTCGAACCATGTGTTCATGATTGCTAAATGATTTTCTGAACAACATTGAACCAGGCGATCGCCAGCGACATTCCGCTCACCCAGCCCGAATTTGCTAACATATGGACTATCTTCACTGGAACCGACTTTTGCATTAAAATCCCCAGTTATGAAAATGACATCCTTGGTGGGAGTCTGTTCGATTGCTTGTTGGAGATCGAAAAAAAAGTTCTCAATCTCTTCATCCTCCGCGTCGGTTGTGGGGGCATAGACTTGTAAAACTGTGATTGAGCGAGGTTTCCCATTGATATGTATGGCTATGATCCTATCATTTATTGCCTTGAAACCTTGAACAGCTTTGGTGACTGCCTTGGCCGTGATAAAAGCTACTCCTTTTCGCTTTATTCTATCATTTCCGGAAAAAAAAAACAGTGTAATCATCGCTGTTGAAATAGCCATTTCCTTTCCAGTGAAGTGCGCTGATGCCCAGAAGATCGATGTTAAGCCGTTGCATTTCCTTTTTTACAATTTCCAGTTTGCCCGTGTTCATGCCACGGACGTTCCATGTTCCAAAAATGTGGATTCTTGATAAGCGCAGACAGGTCCTTTCTCTTAGAGCTACATCAGCAGATAGGAGTCCTAATGGATTTGTCCTGCCCGCGTCATTAGTGCCTGAGCTACTCGAAACACTGCCTTGCTCTTC
Source organism: Nematolebias whitei (assembly GCF_014905685.2). NCBI lineage: Eukaryota > Metazoa > Chordata > Actinopteri > Cyprinodontiformes > Rivulidae > Nematolebias > Nematolebias whitei. Next base: position 60,302,707 of record NC_056500.1, on the reverse strand, counting down.
CCTGGTAGCTGTATGAGTACCTTCTGGCCCAGGGGTCCTGCCATCCGACACTATACGTGAGAGCGTTTCGTCGTGATCCATAGAGTATTTCGGCAAAAAAATATTTGGAGTAGTTTGCCATTGCTTTCTCCAACCCTCCCCATTTATCCGGGCTTGGGACCGGCGTGCAGCCGTTTCCAGTTACACGGCTGGGTTTTTAAAAATTTGCCAGTAGCTAAAGATATTTTTACATAAATTTATACAAAAAACCCTCAGCTACTTGAAAAAAATACATTTTTAACTAAAACATTCATAAAACCCTAAGTAAAAACATCTTATCAAGCCTAAAAAAGTTAAATCTGGTCCTCTGGACATTCAAAAAAACCCAAAACAAAGCAAAACAACAAAAAATGTAGAAACGTTTCGTCTCTCGTCCGAGAGACTTCTTCAGTCTGAGGTGCTGTTTTCAGCT
>NC_056500.1:60298027-60302156 GCF_014905685.2 Nematolebias whitei | reverse complement strand
ATATATATATATATATATATATATATATATATATATATATATATAAAGAATCACAATATGTGAATTTAAGGAGTCCATTGTTTTTTGGTTTTAGTGGCATTTGGATGCCTTTATTTGTACATTAAAGTATGAGTGAGTTCTCTTCATGTGACATTGAATGTAATAATCATGCTTTGTGAATGCTGAGATAATACCCTAGTCATCTTTGAGATGGGTTTGAGATCATGCTGTTGTTGTGTGTATTCTCATCCACTGGTGCGTGTATCCGCGCCTGTATATTAAGCAGCCTTGTTGAACATTTATGTCATTAGCCCTCAGAGTTCCGATGTGTGTGCAAGTGTGTGAGGTCTCCTTGCTCGGAGACCCTGTCAGCCCACAGCCCGGGCACAAAGGCCCTTTCGTCTCCTGAAATCACCTTCATGTGAAGTGACTTTTGCTCCACTGGCAACAGGGCAACACCACTCTTCATTTAAAGGCTTGTAATTACTTCAGAATAGTTTAACAATTGCACTAAATTCAAGCTGAAGTGTTTAGGCCTCTTGTCTCCAGGATACAGGACAGGCCTTGTGCTGCACTGGAAGATTTTCTTCACAGGCTCCAGGACAACAAGCCAGCAATCAGTCTATTTCTTCACTGTTGGAAGGGGTTAGGAAACACAGAACAGCAAAGAGCTGCATTATTTTCAGAGCATTATTTTCCTGAAAATGTCAACAGCTAAATGAAGCCTCCCATAAAAGGGATCTTTTTGGCGTTACTTCTTTTGCAGCATTTTAATGCAAGACACATCCAAAGAAATAAAATAATTTTGTCCAGCAGAATTTAACTGCCCACAGTCAAGAAAAGACGAGACAGTTTAAAGAGGCTGGAAAGTTTTACAGGACTCCCTTTTTTATGAAAACAAATGTATTTCTGATTTACTTTTCTGCAACCCCTGACTTCTTGTGTTTCTCAGCTCTATTAAAATAAAACCAGGAGATTTAAGGAAAGGAAAAAAGCACTCTAACAATCTTATACAACCTGTCTTAGTGCTGGTCCACGAGAGCAGATGTTAGTCTGAAGGTAAAGAAGCAGCAAAAATTAAGTAAAACCTAAACATTTTCTGCAACCTTCAGCGATGAGTTCACTGGTCTGAAAGCATGAGCTCACTCCAACGTTAGCACTCAGTCAAAACACAAGGAAACAGGCTCAAAAACAAAAACAATCTTGTGCTCGGGATTCTGGGGGTGTTTGGGGGATCACCCACACTGTTGCTTTCCAAAAGGTCACAGGGTTTTAGAAAAAAAGAAGAAAGAAAGAAAAAAAAGCCCATCTGGAGGAACCTATGACATGGGTGCAGAATATCAAGTAACACTTAGGTTAGATTTTTATTTTTTTACAAGCATTCACTTTAGACATTTGAAACCTTTGTAGGTGTTTGGCAGTGTTAGATTCCTAAAAGTTCCCAATAATGCAATGTAAGATTTGAATTCTCGCTTCATTTTGTGGCTCTGCTCGTGTCACGCTTCAAAGCTTCATGGGAAATGTGCTAATATGGGTATAACATTACTGGCAGCTACTAAAGTCTTTGAAATGTTTATATATTTTCTTTAAAAGTAAGCCTTCATGGTGTGAAACAACAGAAGCAACATCTTTGCTGCTCATAAATGTTTAATTTCTTGCTGCTGAGACGAATAGCTTTGGTAGATGTGACAGCATGCAGCTCAACGGGACACTTTGATTGTATAGAATTAAACACAAGCAGCTGCAAGACTAATCAGGGCATGTGCCATTTGGCTTTAATTACTGAAACATCATGAAATAACCACACCAGGACAGTGGAGCTGAAAGGAAAGGGGAAAATTTTACAGACTGTCTCAAAGATTTGTAGATTGTAGCAAAAGAGCAAGTATATAGGAAATCTTTATTATCCTAAACTGGGATGTTTTATGAGGCAAATGCTTTCATTGTTTTGAGATTTACACCTTCTCTAACAGCTTAAAAACATTCCCTAGATGGATGGTTTGCAAGTTTAGGAGAACTATGGGAAAAAAAAATCCACTCTGAGCTTTTAAATGTAATATTAAAAGCTTTGCTAAAAGAGTTGATGCTCGGTATGCAGTTATCTTAAATTGTGCAGTCCTGTTCTGTGTCATCAAGTTTTGTGAGTAAAACACAAGTGGTTTTACAGTCATGAGAAAAAAAGTTGTCTCTTTCATTCTAGGGTTTTACATATCAGAGAAAAATAAAAATGAAACGGTCTTTGTCAGATTTTAAACTAATTCAAATTTAACCTCAAGTGTACAAAATCACTCAACAAATTCATATTTTAAACAAAGTGAAGCCGACATGAACAAGCTGTGTGTGAAAAAATGTCCACCTTTCCTGCTTCCCGAACATTTAGGAGGAAAAGAGATGACATAGTTGGAAAAGGATTATTACCAGGAAAAGGTGTGACCACCCCAGTAAATGCAGGAGTTTTGTCAGTTTGCTCATATGTGTGTGTTAACACAATGCCAAGAAGGACAAACATCAGCAATAAACCTCAGAGAAGCATATGTTACTATCAGTCTGTGAACGGTCAAAGGTCATTTGAAAACTATTTGAAATCCATTATCCAACAATTACAAAGAATATTTACGAGTGAAAATATTTAGGAAAATTGTCTAGGTGTGGACGTCCCATCAAATTCTCATCAACATCAGGCCATGCAATAGTCTGAGAAATGTGCAAAAAATCCCAAATTTCTATTTCAGCATCTACAGGCCTCAATTAGCTGGTTAAGTCCATGACAGGACGATTATAAAAATACTGAACAAGTATGATATCTGTTTAAAGGTTTCCAGGCGAAAGCTTCTTCGTTCGAAACAGAACATGCAGCACGGATTGTGCTTGTAAAGTTTCAAATGAATGTTCCACAAAATGTCTGAGACCAAAGTAGAGTTGGATACCCCATAAAGAACCCCTCTGTGTTTGGAGAAAAACAAAACACATTTTATCAACTGTCAAGCATGACGGTGGAGGGTTGATGATTTGAGGTTGATCTGCACCCTCATGACCTGGACACCTTGCAGTCATTGACTGGACTATGACTGGACCTCTGTTGACCAAAGGAGTCAAATGTGAGGCCATATGTCCGACAGCAGAAGCTTGGATCAAACTGAGTCATGATGCAACTGAACAATGACCCCAAATGGGTCTAGAGCACAACAGTCAAAACAATGCTAAATCAACAAATAAATACAATTAAAGAAGAAAGGACCAAAAATCCCCCACAACAATGTGAGAAACAGATAAAAAGAACAGTTATTGCTGCTAAAAGAGGTTTTAAAAGCGATTGATTTGATGTGGTTGACTTTTTGACTCACCTTAATCAATAAATAATGAAAAAAAACCATGATGAAATCATGTTGTTTTTTAATTGTATCCTTGAGGTTAAAGTTAGATAACTTCAGAGCCTGGTAAAGACCAGATGATTATTTTTTAATGTCCTGATACTTAAAACCCTACAACCAAAAGTGTGTTTTCCTATGATTTTTATAAATATTGCATGAGGGAGACAGGGGTCCAAAACATCAACAAAAAACAGATTCGCATGTGAAATGAAACTAGCTGGGTAGTGGATTTACCCCCAAAAAGATTCAATGGATTAGGCGTGGAGCTCAGCCACACCCAGCCAGGCTCAGACTCATTACTCTTGATTGATAAGTGTGTAATTAGGTTGGCTGCTGATCACTAGTTGACAAAAATACAAATCACATCCTGTGTGCTGTGGACCAGCGAGCCACAAGCTATAAATGACACAACAAGCACTCCACACAGTAGCTTTCAGAGGAGGAAAAGTCAGACCTCTAAAGTTTTCCACTTCAGATGTGACATTTAGCAAAGCATGGGGAATTCCATGTGGTTTTCTGATGACTGCTGCAAGTGGGTACGGATCACATAATGCTAAACAATACAGCTCACTATCCTGATGCATGCTCAATAATCCAGGTAGAAAAATCCAAGAAAGTTCAATCTGGTCCTCTGGACATTCAAAAAAACAAAAAACAAAACAAAGCAAAAAAAATGTAGAAACGTTTCGTCTCTCATCCAAGAGACTTCCAGCTCAGTCTGAGGAAGTCTCTTGGATGAGAGACGAAACGTTTCTACA
>NC_056500.1:60288548-60297927 GCF_014905685.2 Nematolebias whitei | reverse complement strand
GGTACTTATTTACATATATACATGTTGGTTGGCTGGAACCCCTGGAAGAGTAAAGGCATGGTCAGGATGGTCAGGCAAGGTGGTAGTACAGGAAATTGATTGTGAAGTCTTGTTTCTTTCTTACAGGTGGATTTGCAGAGTTACTCTGTGTAGAGTCCAGAGGGGTCCAATCCAACAGGCAGTTAAAGGCAGGCAAGTGGCTGGAGGGCAAGAGCGCAGGGAACGAGGCACAGGACCAAAAACGAGGCAGGACTGGATCCAAACAACAGGATGGCTGTAAGCACACAAAAACAAGGTAAGTTCTCTTTCATGGATCCTAGTAATACTGGCTAGAAGCATAAATACCCAAAGAGGAATCAATGCTCCAGCAAAGAGTAGAGCTTGACTGCAGCCTTATGTAGTGTGGAAGCTCATCAGGTAGATGACCATCAGCTATGGGTAATCAGTGGCCATCTTGGGGCTGCAGCAAGTGCTACTCCTACTGTACCCCCCCTCAAGAATCGCCCCCAGGCGACCTGAGGCGCTTCTTGGGGTGGGCCTTGAAGAAAGTAGTGATGAGGCTGGGATCCAGAATGAATGAGCGGGGAATCCATGAACGCTCCTCCGGACCGTATCCCTCCCAGTCAACGAGGTAATGGAATCCCCTTCCTCGGCGTTGCACATCCAGGATGGTCCATACGGTGAAGGCTGGATGATTGTCAATCAACCGGGTAGGTGGAGGGATGTTGGCAGGTGGACATAATGGGCTCTCTGAAACAGGCTTGACTTGGGAAACGTGAAACGTGGGATGAATCTTCATAGAACTAGGGAGCTGTAATCGAACTGCAGAGGGGTTGATGATTTTGATGATGGGAAAGGGACCAATGAACCTGGGGGCCGTACTCCTTGGGGTGTCTTTTAGATGTATGTCTCTGGTAGAGAGTCATACCTTTTGACCCACCTAGTAGGATGGTGCATCAGAATGGTGGCGGTCGGCAAACCTCTTGTTTTGGGCAGCCGTGCGTAGGAGAGCCGCCTTGGTTTGGCGCCAGACACGTCGACATCGGCGGAAGTGGTGTTGAACGGAGGGTACTGTGATGTCTGTCTCCTGACTGGGGAAAAATGGAGGCATGTAGCCAAGGGAGGCTCCAAAGGGAGACATACCTGTAGCCCAAGATTTGTGCGAGTTGTGGGTATATTCCACCCAAACCAAGTGTTGACTCCAAGCCGAGGGGTTGCGTTCCACAATGCACCGTAGAGTGGTCTCCAACTCTTGGTTACACCTTTCTGCCTGACCATTCGACTGGGGGTGGTAACCGGAGGTGAGACTGACAGATGCCCCCAAAGTATTGCAAAAACAACGCCAAACCTGAGCAATGAATTGTGGGCCCCGGTCTGACACCACATCAGATGGGATGCCATGGATCCTAAAAACGTGCTGAACGAGGAGATGGGCTGTCTCCAGGGCAGAAGGTAATTTGGGTAGTGGAATGAAGTGGGCTGCTTTAGAAAATCTATCAATGACAGTGAGAATGGTTGTGTTACCTTCTGATGGTGGTAGGCCTGTGACAAAGTCCAGCAATATGTGTGACCAAGGACGGCTGGGAGTTGGTAGTGGTTGCAACAGACCAGCAGGGGGTTGGTTTCCAGTTTTATTTCTGGCACAGGGAGCGCATGCTGCAACAAATTCTTTTACATCATGGGAGAGCGTAGGCCACCAGAAATGAGTCTTGGTAAGCGATAACATGCGTGAGGTACCAGGGTGACGGGAAAGTTTATTAGTGTGTACCCACTCGAGTACCTTAGACCTCATGGTGGAGGGAACGAACAGCATCCCAGAGGGTCCTGTCAGGTTCATCCTTATGAGCCTCGCAAACCTCTCTCTCAATAGACCAGGTGATGGCCCCAACAATACAGACAGGAGGGATGATGTTCTCTTCAGAGTCAGGCACATCTGGGGAAGAAAACTGGTGAGAGAGAGAGTCAGGCTTGGTATACTTAGAACCAGGTCTGAACGTCAAGGTATAATTAAAACGATTGAAAAACAGCGACCAACGTGCCAGTCTGGGCGTCAGTCATTTGGCGTCTCTCAAGTATGTCAGATTTTTATGGTCTGTCCATATTAAAAAAGGAAGTTCAGTGCCCTCTAACCAGTGGCGCCATTCCTCTAAGGCTAATTTTAAAGCCAGAAGTTCCCGGTTGCCCACGTCATAATTCCGTTCCGTTTGAGACAAGCGACAGGAGAAGAAAACACATAGGTGCACTTTATTGTCGCTGGAGGACCTTTGGGACAGCACCGCTCCTACTCCAGTATCGGATGCGTCTACTTCCAAAATGAACTGACGTTTGGGATATGGGTGACAGAGGATGGGTGTGGAGGAAAAAAGTTGTTTGAGCTTACCAAAAGCTGCATCTACTTCAGGGTTCCATCTGAATGTCCTATTGATTGAGGTAAGCTGTGATAAAGGTGCGGCGATGCGACTGTAGTTCTTTATAAAGCGTTAGTAAAAGTTTGCAAATCCCAGGAAGCGCTATAAATATTTCCTGGTCTCAGGAACCGGCCATTCCATCACTGCCTTGGTCTTCTCAGGGTCTGTTCTGTAATGTCCTTCCCCAAAGATAAATCCCAAGAAGGAGACAGATGACACATGAAATTCACACTTTTCACCCTTTACAAATAATTGATTCTCGTATAGTCTCTGAAGCACAGTCCTAACTTGTGTAGTGTGTTTGGTCTTGTCTGTAGAGTAGATGAGGATGTTGTCGAGATATACAAATACAAAGTTGCCGATAAAATGTCTTAAGACGTCGTTAACTAATGCCTGAAAGACCGCAGGAGCGTTGGTCAGGCCGAAGGGTATGACAAGATATTCGAAATGTCCAAGGGGAGTTTGAAACGCTGTTTTCCATTAATCTCCCTGTTTTATACGGACCAAGTGATAAGCGTTTCGTAAATCCAATTTGGTGAAGATTGTGGCAGATTGCAATTGTTCGTGAATAGAATCAATTAACGGGAGGGGGTATTTATTTTTTATGGTAATGTTGTTAAGTCCTTGGTAGTAGATACATGGGTGAAGGGTCTTATCTTTCTTGGTTACAAAGAAAACCCCCGCTCCCATAGGAGAGGTGGACGGGTGAATAATCCCAGAGTCGAGGGATTCCTCAATGTAAGTTTTCATAAAATCTCTCTCGGGGCCAGAGAGGTTGTAGAGGCGACTGGCCGGTAGCGGGGCCCCAGGAAGAAGGTCAACGAAGCAATCATATGGCCCTTGAGGAGGCAGAGATAAAGCCCTCTGTTTACTGAAAACTTGGGCCAGGTCGTGATATTCGGGGGGAATAGATGACAAATCAATCTCTTCTGTGGGTGAGTCGGGTCTGGAGTGTTTGCAGATACCAGAACGAAGGCAGTGCTTAAGGCACCTGTTGCTCCATTTTTCTACCCTCCCGAGTTCCCAATTTATGTGGGAGTTATGATATTTCAACCATGGGTACCCTAAAATGCACTGGGTGTTGGGTGAATCCAATACGAAAAAAATCAATGTATTCATGGTGGTTCCCAGAAGTTATAAGGTGCAGTTTTGTTGTTTTAAAGCGGATCTGCGCCAGGGTCTCACCAGTGACTCCTGCTATGGAAACAGGTGGAATTTCTTGAAGAGGGAGTTACAATTCTTGGGACCAGATTTTGGCTGATTAAATTTCGCTCAGCACCAGAATCGATCAATATCACAATAGGGAAACGGTTTTGATTAACTTGGATGACTGTGGGAAGTGTAAGTCTATTAAAGGGAGTGAAAGAGGACATACCCACCAGTATCTCCCTTTTTACCAGCGGGCATCTTAGTTTCCCTGAAACGGACAAGATGCTACATAGTGTCCATCTTTTCTATAATAAAAACACAGTCTTGACTCCCGACATCGTTGTCTTTCATCAGGTGTTAGACGAGTACATCCCACCTGCATAGGTTCTGGTTCAGGCAGCGTTAGGTGTGTCATTGGAACAGGATTTATGTAACCCTGGGACTTGTAGTCCTCTAAAATTGACTTGTAGTTGCGAAACCCTCCTGATGACACGGCAAGACCAGAAGAGGTGGCCCTCTGGGAGTTGTAGTCCCGTTCTCTTCATTGCTCCCAGGAGCGTTCGTCCAGGGATATTGCTAAATTTACTAATGCGTCAAAACTAGGCGGCTCATCTCGTGCCGCAATCTGGTCTTTAATATACTCCGACAAGGAATTTAGAAACGTACCTTGTAACGCTCTCTCGTTCCATCCAGTCTGTGCGGCAAGAATGCGGAACTTGAGAGCGTGCTTGGATACAGGTCGGCGGCCCTGACGTAATCCCAGCAAACGTTTCTCTACATTGGGTTGTTGTAGCTGTCGATCGAAAATCCAGCGGAACTCAGTGAGAAGAGTGTCGAAAGAAACAGTATCCATGTCGTGTTGATGTAGAAATGAAGTTGCCCACCGGAGAGCGTTACCTTTGAGTTGGTTGGAAAAGTACGTGATCTTAGCGATGTCCGTGGAGAAGCGCTGAGGGGCCCCATTGAAGGCGAGTTTGCATTGTAGGAGGAAGCCTTCACATTGATCAGGGTCTCCAGAAAAAAGCTCTGAAGGTTTGATAAATAGTTCTTCATTAGTTGGTTTACTTACTGGGCTGGTGTCGGTGGGACTCGTTGCTGGTGGAGCAGCTGGGGCTGTAGATGGAGAGGGTGCCAGTCTCTGATTAATAGAAAAAAAACATTCCTCCAAGCTCCTATAAGTTGGACTGAGTCTTTTGTTGTTGAACTAAAACTTGTTTTAACATCTCTTCAAGTTGGTAAATTCGCTCAGCTTGAGAAGAGGATGAAGCTTGTTTGTTTATGGTCTCGTTCTGGGTTTTGTTTGGCTGGAGCATTTCTGTTACGACTCAAGGTACCCAGTAGATAACGAGAACCAAAACGACACAAGACTCAATGAAAAGTGCACAGTGAAATTTATTTACAGTGGTACTTATTTACATATATACATGTTGGTTGGCTGGAACCCCTGGAAAAGTAAAGGCACGGTCAGGATGGTCAGGCAAGGTGGTGGTACAGGAAATTGATTGTGAAGTCTTGTTTCTTTCTTACAGGTGGATTTGCAGAGTTACTCTGTGTAGAGTCCAGAGGGGTCCAATCCAACAGGCAGTTAAAGGCAGGCAAGTGGCTGGAGGGCAAGAGCGCAGGGAACGAGGCACAGGACCAAAAACGAGGCAGGACTGGATCCAAACAACAGGATGGCTGTAAGCACACAAAAACAAGGTAAGTTCTCTTTCATGGATCCTAGTAATACTGGCTAGAAGCATAAATACCCAAAGAGGAATCAATGCTCCAGCGAAGAGTAGAGCTTGACTGCAGCCTTATGTAGTGTAGAAGCTCATCAGGTAGACGACCATCAGCTGTGGGTAATCAGCAGCCATCTTGGGGCTGCAGCAAGTGCTACTCCTTCACAAAGCGCTTTACACTACAATCTGTGTCCTCATTTACCCATTCATACAGCACTATTGTAGTGATATAGCTGTTAGCTTCACTACTAATTAATTATTCTTAAAGCTAGTTCAAACACAAAGAATATTAATTGTTTAAATACAACGGATTATTTTCTTTTTCGAGTTAAATTTCTTCCATGTGACCAAGATAACAATGAGAGTGGAGTGTTTAATCAGTGACATGAGACGCCATTTTATCTTTGACCCATCAGAATAATTGCACGTACACATTGATTTGCTGATCTGTTTCTGATTAATAAACTTGACACGATTTACTAGACAAGACAACAGAACATTATTGATTGAGACTGATTCATCTCTGAAGGCATCTAGCTGGATTTACTGGCGAATAGAGAAGTTTAAAGAGAAGGAATAGATTTAAGGAGGAAGTTTAGATGGATGAAAGTTATGTGGTGAACCAGAAAATTACACCCTTCCTCCGACATCCAGCTCAGCCCTCCGGTACACTTCAGGGCGTCAACGACTTGTTACCTGAGATGGTGGATACCTCCACTCCGGAACAGAGGTCCATTGGCACGCTCCCTTTTCAGCGTCTCCGGTTAGATAAGCTGGGGTTGTCAGAAATCGTGACGAAGTACTCAGTTCAACAGAATAAGCTTCCTTAGAAGTTGAGCTTTTAATGCTCGGGTTGAGTCACAGCCGAGGCAGGCTGTGACTACGCTAGAATGGAGAGACCCTTGGCACATGGTCAAATCCATCCGCTACTTAGTTGAGTCTCATCTTTGACTGAAAGTTCCAGCCAGACTGGAAAGCCTCGGAAGACTGGAAAAGACTGCGAAGACCCCGAAAGATGACGAAGACTAAGACTAAGACTAAGACTGAATAGTTCCAAGAAGTGTTGCCTTTTAAAGGGTATCCACTTCCTGTTACGTGGTACTTCCTGATTGGTTGAAACAACCAGCAGGGGTGTAGTTTTAGTGATGTCAGAGGGTCACTAGGAGTCAGGAGACATCAGGAATGTTTTAAAAACAGTTAGTACAGACAGAGAAATATTATGAAGAAGTGAGACAAAGCAGGTGCCAGCTAGTTCTTATTTACTGTCTGAGAGTTTTAAAAACAAGGCACTTCGTTCTCATAACTTGTCTCTGAATTTCGACCGACATCCACTACTCCTCATTCAGACAGAAGACTAAATGCACACTTAAATAGACATTTAACTGTAAGATCCAAGTCTAATAAGGTTTAAAAATAATTAATACTGTTTCATAGTTGATTTAAATGAGTGGTTTACTTCAACATATAGAAATGGTATGAAATAAACACACTTTTGATTATCAAGATATCCTAAAATAGTAATGATAATAAAAAAAGAAGAGTGTTATTTCACTTGATTAATTCAGGATACAATTAAACAGTCTCTTGATGAGATAATTTGTATTTCTGGATTCAAATCAATGAAATAACAGTTCCTGTCCCCTGAAGGTCCTCAGAGACAGATTGATGTTGGAGGTCTAGTTCACTACAATCCCCCCTTTGGAAATCATCACCTGTCCATGGGGATGAATTCCAACATGAACTTACACCTCTGAATGTCCTTGATCTTGATGTAATCCAGTAAGAGAAATACAAAAGTCAAAGAAGGTAATCCCACAACGGTATTGGTAATTCCATAATGTTGTTGGTAATTCCATTGCAACACTTTAACCCCTTGGAAACAAAGTCTGTAATCCATTGGAAAAAGTCATATAATCCACAACGATAAACCCACAATGATTGGAGGTGTTGATTGATCAGCACGCAGAGGGGTTCCCTTGATTGAACTGCAGAGGCGATCCCTGGATGGAGTTTGGAGACCCACATTGGAGTTGTAGGTCCCTTCAGCGAATGTTGCTGCTGGTGGTTCCCAGTGGATGCCATTCTGGTTCTATGTGTTCATGCATTTATGTGGTTTTAGTTGGGCTTATGAGTGGGATTTTACATAAGACCTTAACCTATATGCACCAGGTGTGTAAGCTATCATGGTCTAGATCAGCTACAGGTACCAATTAAAGGGTGGGTCATGCTGAAAAATTATATATAGGGATTTATACCTATAGAAGGGCATTCCAAACTATTTTTCCATTCCTAACTTGGTTTAAGTTAGATTTACATGGCAAAATATATCCAAAAAAGTTCACTCTGGTCCTGACACTGAACAGCATACACAATATTACTCTGTTTGTGCCGGGGGACTGGATCTTTAGGATGAACCAGTCTTTGCCGTAATGTATTTTGGGGTTTAAAAGCCCCTGGGACGTTATGTTAAGAAAATAAACGTCTCAGTTTCTCTGATACTCCCTCAACATACGAAATGGCCACTGGTCTGTGTCTGGGTTCCTCCTTTTCACCTGATGGCTGACAGGAGTCCTGTTTGTGTTTCTTTTCTGCTTTCAGGAAGGCCCAGTTAGGATATCCACATTGCTCTAGAGCCTGTGTAGGATTTCTCCTTCTGCCTGGCTCCTGAGTTAGTGGGGATGCTGTCTGCTCTGTGATACAGAGTCCTTATGACTCCTAACTTGTGCTCCAAAGGGTGATGGGAGTCGAACTGCAAATACTGGTCCGTGTGGGTGGGTTTGCGGTACACCTCGGTTTGCAAATGTCCTCTATCAGAGACTGAGACCTCACAGTCCAAGAAAGTCAACTTGCCATTTTTTACATCTTCTCGTGTGAACTTGATGTATTTATCCACAGAGTTGATGTGGTCAGTAAAATGTTGGACTTCCTGAGATTTAATTTTAACCCAGGTGTCGTCAACATATCTGAACCATTGACTTGGTGGTGTCCCGGAAAAGTCAGCCATCCAGTCAGCCATCAGGTGAAAAGGAGGAACCCAGACCCAGACCAGTGGTCATTCCGTATGTTGAGGAAGTATCAGAGAAACTGACACGTTTATTTTCTAAACATAACGTCCCAGTGGCTTTTAAACCCCAAAATACATTACGACAAAGACTGGTTCATCCCAAAGATCCAGTCCCCCGGCACAAACAGAGTAATATTATGTATGCTGTTCAGTGTCAGGAGGGATGTGATCAGTCTTACATCGGGGAAACAAAACAGCCACTGGCCAAAAGGATGGCCCAGCACAGAAGATCAACATCATTAGGCCAGGACTCTGCGGTCTACACTCATCTCCAGGCCAGCGGTCACTCTTTCAGGGATGAAGATGTGCACATCCTGAATAGAGAGGAACGCTGGTTTGAGAGAGGAGTAAAGGAGGCCATCTTTGTGAAAAGAAATCGTCCATCATTAAACAGGGGTGGAGGCCTCCGGGTTCAACTGTCCCCCTCTTACAAGGCTGTGCTTGCTAGTATCACTCAGCCCCCTGTGAATAGTAAACAGCCATCAGTGTGCTAATGATCCATTGTTAGGCTGATGGTCCTTCTTGACCATGTGAGCAGCTGGTTTTGGTTGTCAGCAGCAAACTGGTTGATCCACTCTGAGAAGGTGCTATTTAAGAGACTGAGCTGAAAACAGCACCTCAGACTGAAGACGTCTCTTGGATGAGAGACAAAACGTTTCTATATTTTTTTGCTTTGTTTTGTTTTTTGTTTTTTTGTATGTCCAGAGGACCAGATTGAACTTTTTTGGAATTTCAATAGACCTTCACAGCGCTTCGCTGCTTGGGCCTAACAAGCTGTTTGGAGGTATAAACCTGTAGCAGCCTCGTCTCCAGTTCTCCCCTCACACCTGACAAAGCTGGAAAGCTGTAGCAGGCCTGTTTTTCTACTCCAGACAACGTGATTGGCTGAATGGATCTGGTGATTGTGATCACATGACTATCACACTAAACATACTGGTGATGCATCTAAAGCAAGGGAAGTACATAGGGGCAGATTTTACCCTGGGTTACACATTGGTATTGTTCTTTAACATTTGACTCAAGTGCGCCCCTACATT
>NC_056500.1:60285560-60288448 GCF_014905685.2 Nematolebias whitei | reverse complement strand
AAACCAACCCACACAGACCAGTATCTTCTGTTTGACTCCCACCATCCACTGGAACACAAACTCTCTGTCATCAGAACTTTACAACATCGGGCCGAATGCGTCCCCACAAGGACAGAAGGGAAGAAAAAGGAACTGAAACACGTTCAAGAAGCTCTTCTAACATGTGGATATCCTAACTGGGCTTTTGTCAAGTCAGCGAGGAAATCTACAAAACACACCAATAAACAGAAAAAGGAGAACAACAGACGTAAAAACATCGTCATCCCTTATGTTGCTGGAGTATCAGAGAAATTCAGAAGGATCTTCAACAAACACAACATCCCAGTACATTTCAAACCCAGCAGGACTCTCAGACAGAGGCTGGTCCACCCTAAGGACAAGACACCCATACACAAACAGAGTGGTGTAGTGTATGCGGTCCAGTGCAGCGAGGACTGTCCAGACCTCTACATTGGAGAAACTAAACAGCCTCTTCACAGACGCATGACTCAACACAGGAGAGCCAGCTCCACAGGACAAGACTCAGCTGTTCACCTCCATCTCACAGATAAGGGACACTCTTTTGAGGACCAAAATGTGCAAATTTTGGACCGAGAACACAGATGGTTTGAGGGGGGGGGGGGGTGAAGGAAGCAATTTATGTAAAAAGAGAAAAACCCTCTCTTAACAGAGGAGGAGGCCTCAGATTCCCACTTTCAAAAACATATAATGCAACTTTAAAACAGATTCCCAGCCGGTTTTCACACCTGATGGGAACTGAGGGGCCTCGTCTGTGAATTAGAGGAACAAAGACCTACTGTTTTAGGTTTTAGGTGTGAACTGCCAATATACATATATGTGTGTGTGTGTCTTATGTGTGTGTGTGTCTTATCTCACACAGCCTTATAACCTGTATCTCTCACTCTCTGCTCTTTGAATTGAGAAAGCTCCTCGGATGAGGAGCGAAACGTCTTCTGTTACAAAAAAAGTCCAGTTGTTTTTGAATTGAACGCTTTTTGAATAAAAGCCAATTAGTAAAATTCTCAATCTAAGGAATCTAGCAGACAAATTGAATCTTGGCTTCGTTGCAGTCTCCCATCCTGAGCAAGCACAGTGGCAACAGTGGAAAGGAAAAACTCCCTTTTAAAAGAAAGAAACCTCCAGCAGAACCAGGCTCAGGACAAGCGGCCATCTGCTTTGACTGGCTGGTTGAGAAGACAGGAAGGAGAGACAGACGAACATAGAATGGTAGGTCCAGGTACAGGTCCAGGTGGATCTGAAAAACAAAAAAACACATGTTAAGGATAGAAAAAATAATTACAAATACAAAACAGGTTGAGCAGAGTAAGTAAAGACAGTAGCAGAGTGAAAATTGTGGTCAGTTTGTCCCCCAGCTGTCTAAGCCTATAGCGGCATAACTAAGGGACAGCTCAGGAAACCCAAGCCGACCCTAACTATAGGATTTAGCAAAAAGGAAAGTCTTAAGCCTAGTTTTAAAACTGGATAATGCGTCAGCCTCACGGACAGAGATTGGAAGTTGGTTCCACAAGAGACGAGCCTGATAACTGAAAGATCTGCCTCCCATTCTGTTTTTGTAAATTCTAGGAACCACAAGTAAACCTGCAGTCTGAGAGCGAAGTGCTCTGTTAGGAAAATATGGAACAATACGATCTGTAATATAAGATGGAGCCAGGTTGTTGAGAGCTTTGTAGGTTAGAAGTAAGGTTTTGAATTCTATTCTGGACTTGACAGGGAGCCAATGGAGAGAAGCTAAAACTGGAGAAATATGATCTCTCCTACTAACTCCAGTTTAAGACTCTGGCAGCTGCATTGTGGATCAACTGAAGACATTTTAAGGAAGTATTTGGACATCCAGATAATAAAACATTGCAATAGTCCAGTCTAGACATGACAAATGCATGGACCAGTTTTTCTGCATCATTTTTAGATAAGATGTTTCTAATTTTAGCGATATTATGCAGGTCGAAGAAGGCAGTTGTAGTAACGTTTTTAATGTGGGGGATAAAAGACATGTCCTGATTAAAAATAACACCAATATTTTTAACATTAGAATTGGAGGCCAGATTAACGCCATCTAAGGAGGGCAAAAGACTGAAAAATTAATTCCTAAGGTGCTCAGGTCCAAAAACCAAAACTTGTCTTGTCTGTATTCAAAAGGAGAAAATTAAGGGTCATCCAGGTTTTTATGTCTTTAAGACATGCTTGTAGTCTAAGTAACTTATTGGATACATTGGGTTTATTGGACAAATATAATTGTGTGTCATCAGCATAACAATGAAAATTTATCCCATGCTGTTTAATAACTTTACCTAATGGAAGCATATATAAAGTAAAGAGTATTGGCCCAAGCACTGAGCCCTGAAAAACCCCATGACTAACTTGGCATATGAAGAAGATTTATTATTTACATTTACAAACAGGAATCTATCAGATAGATATGATTTAAACCATTTTAGAGCTGTTCCTGTAATCCCAATATCATTTTCAAGCCTCTGTAGTAAAATTTTGTGATCAACCATATCAAATGCAGCACTGAGGTCTAACGGGACCAGTATAGACACAAGTCCATTGTCTGAGGCCATGAGAATATCATTAGTTACTTTTACTAGTGCTTTTTCTGTGCTATGATAAGCCTGACTAAAACTCTTCAAACAGATTATTTCTTTGTAGATGTTCACGCAACTGACCTGCAACTATTTTCTCTAGAATTTTTTAGATGAAAGTTAGATTAGATATAGGTCTATAGTTGGCCAGAATTTCTGAATCAATGTCAGACTTCTTAAGTAAAGGTTTAAAACAGCAACCTTAAAGTTCTGTGGTACATAACCATCCATTAAAGACAAATTAAGTAGATCCAAAATGTGGACATTAATTAGGGGAAATACCTC
>NC_056500.1:60270734-60285460 GCF_014905685.2 Nematolebias whitei | reverse complement strand
AGCTGAAAACAGCACCTCAGACTGAAGAAGTCTCTCGGACGAGAGACAAAACGTTTCTACATTTTTTGTTGTTTTGCTTTGTTTTGGGTTTTTTTGAATGTCCAGAGGACCAGATTTAACTTTTTTAGATTTTTCTACCTGGATTATTGAGCATGCATCAGGATATCTTATCAAGCCATTTGTCTTGTTTTAGGTCAAAATACATATTCTTGAGCAATTTTAACTTATCAAGATGGTACTTTTTGCAGTGCGTCTCTTCCAAAACCACAATAGGCATAACCGGCAAACAAATATAGGAAATTAGGAACTTTAGGAAATCTTACCAGAAGAAATTTCAGAGTCAGAACTCAGCTCAAGAGTTATTTCTTCTCCCTCGGAGTCACAGGGGTTGACATCAGAATCAGTTTATTATTGCCACGTCAATGAACGAGGTTCACAAACTAGGATTTTGCTTCGACATAAGGTGCAATTAGTAATAAAGTAAAATAAAGTAAAAATGAAAACATTACATAAGACATAAGACCTGTGTACACCCACAAATAAAGTAAAAATGAAAACATAACATAAACATGCGTACACCCATACAATAGAAAACAATAAAAAAGATTAGAACATGATTCAGAATCATATCCAAAGCCTGCTGTGCACTGTAAACCTTTGCCATCTTTGTTTCTCAGCCAACAGAGTAAGTGAAATGTATGTTGTGACGTGGCTTTTTATCCACCTGGAGGTGGATACAATCAAGGGTTTTTTCTTCTCCATCTGAGTATCAACATCGTTCACACTATCACCCATCCCCCCCATTTAGCATTTGCCTGGGACAGCATTACCTGTACACAACAAAAGCTGGTCTAATGGGATGCAAATTACTCCAACTGCCATTTGGCAGTCTCTGGTAGAAGAAGGAGTCATTTGAAAATGCTGGGAGTCCTAGTGTTAAAGCTGGATTCCAACTTCCCTGTTAGAAGTTCTCAGGAGAAGGATTAGATTTGTCATATGCACAAAGGAGCACTTACTGTGGTGTAGCACACTTCACTGCTCAGGAGGAATTTGTGAAGCAAGTGTCCATGCTATTCGGGACGTTTATGGGACAAAGTAATATGAGAGCAGTGTCAGCTCAAGAAGCGCTGAGCTCATTTCTCAGAAATAACTCCCTGCTAGAATAAGTATTATCAAAAATACTTGCAAGTGTTACTGATGAAGCAGAACACAGATGTGTTGTGCACTTTGGTCTCAATGTATGAGGGTCATGAAGAAATTTCACTTTAACACTGGAACAGCATTGCCTTTTCTTTTTTCTTTTTATTCACCAACATTATTCCAGATGCAGGAGATGGCTGTCTTATTAGGTCAGCTGAAAGTCAAAAATTAGCACAATTCCCTCAGGCTAGGATTTATCCCGTATCTCTTCCAATTCCTTTCCTGAGATAATTGCTGTGTACAGTGAAGAGACAGTGGCTCTCATAACCTTATGTCTGCTGCAAATGCTTCAGCATTCCTGTCTCCATTTCATTTGTGCGCTTCCTCACTGAGAAGGCGAGGAAAATAGAAATTGAGATACTAACATTCCAGCTTTGAGTTCCATCCCTCAAACCTGGCTCCGATAAGTACTTACATACGCTACAAAGAGTTTAGAGTTGAGAAAAGTTTTTCATGTGTTGTCATTTATAGCCTTATCATCTTTAATAACCAGGAGGGATTAGCTCCACTGCCTTTTTGATCCTATAATCCAGGCTCTTCAAAATCCTAAACTTCATCAGCTTGACTCTCCACTGGACCCGCTGATCTGCTGGGAAAGACAGAAATTGACCTCAAATGAGGCTCTGTCCTGTGAAATCTCCCGACAGGTGACAGCAATAATTCATGGCATAGGGGAAAACATTTGGTCTAAGGCAGCCATGAGAGATGAGTCTGTTGAATCATACAAGGCTCTTGTCAGAAGCGATTAAAGGACCTCATAAATATGCCTTTGCATTTTGCAGAGCCAAACACACAAGGCTCCATTAATCATCACCATCCAGCCACAGTAAAGTAATTGCATCTGAAGATGAAAGCTGGGGATCTTTATCTTTCCACATGTGCCATCCATTGCTCTGAATATCTGCCATGCATGGTTTATACCAAAAATGAAAATAGTGAATAACCTCTATTCTGCATCCATACATACCTACCAAATAATATTATCACTTACAGCAATGAGAAGGAATTCCCTGCATCCATACACCCACAGTCAGGTGTACTGTTCCAAATTGCCTCTCTTGCTCTCTTCATTAACACAGTACAGACTCAAGGGCAGCTGTGGCTGAGTGGTTAGAGCAGTCATCCGCCAATGCAAGAGTTGGGGGTTCAAATCCACTAGCAGTCAGATGCCGAAGTGTCCCTGGGCAAGACACTGAACCCTGCATTGCCTCAGATGTGTGTTCCAGCAGTGTATGAATGTGATAACACTCTGATTAGTCTCTTAAGAATGATTTGTTCAATTAGCTTTGTAGAGATCTAGTAAAGTGCTGTTTGAATGGGTAAATAAGGACACAGATTGTAGTGTAAAGCACTTTGAGTGTCTTGATAAGATAAAAATGTGCTATATAAGTACAGTCCATTACTATTGCATCCTCAGGATTGATATTCTACTTTCATGTATGGTCCTCCTCTCTCCACTACAAAGCTTCAGATGGATGGAACAGGATGTTTTCAGCTTCAAGATAAGTGACTAGTGATCATACGCTGGAACTAATTAACGAGTGCAGCCTCGGTTTATGTTAAACAGCATCTGAGAGCAGGGACAGACAGCAGCTTAATTACATTGTTCTGGGGGACAAGAATAGTCACAAAATGTTTCAGGGTCAGTGTAGCAGGGATCTGGAGCTGACATTTGCATGCACTTCAATAAGTGTAGGGTTATTTAATTCATCACCTTGTTTCTGTTGAAGATTTGCGAGGATCTCATTTTTAGTGAGGCGTGTGTAAGATTTGTTACAGTAAATTTATTTACCACTTTTTTATTATCTGCATGTGCATACAACATGAGCAAAGATGTTCACCCATACACAGCCGTCGACCATTGGCTTTGGAACCATTTAGCAGTGGAATTTAAAGAGTTTTGCATCATTACTAGTAAAGTCCATTCATCCATTTTAACACACAACAATAATGCACTGTAAATAGTGGTTTAAACCTCAAAACATGTTTACCTATGTGCCAGAACACCTGAAGCCTCATGTAAAAAAAAATTCACAGATTTCATACTGAAAGTTTGGGTACAGACCAAATTGGAAAAGTGCACACAAGCATACACACTTTTCCACAGTGGCGTGCACATGAGTTCATGTCAAGTTCATGTGTGCGCCACTGCTCCAGCTGAAAATATGCCGTAAAGGAGTTTATTTTCTCCTTTGGTGTTTTACGGGGGATTGCATCCACTCTGTTGCAATTCTGCCTCCATGAGAGTGAACCCCACACCTACATGTTCATAAAGGAAACTTAACTGACATGAAATCTGAAATAAATCTGTCAATCTGCATTCGATATCTCTGCGGCTTTCTCAAGGACCCAGATGTGTGACACAAAAAAATGGGTAACACTTTATTTGAAGGGGTGTTCATAAGGCTGACATGACACTGTCATAAGCATGACATATCACCTGTCATGAACATGAACTAGTCTTTATGAATGTTCATGGCTGTTGTCATTAAGTGTCATTTTGTAAATTATGACACCTTTAATGCAAAGTTTACATTGGTCGAAATGTCTTTGTCATGACAATTTGACATTAACCAAGATAAAAATGTCTTTGGCATGACAACTTGACATTAACCAAGATAAAAATGTATTTGGCACGACAAATTAACATTAACCAAAAAATCATAACCTGTCATAAATGTTATAACAGGTATAATCAAACTTTAAAGTTATATTATATTACCTTGACATTTTTTGTTAGTCTTATTACCTTTGGCTATCATGACAATATTGTCCCTTACCTCAAAGTGGAACAATTGAATTAGTTATAAAGTGTTATTAAGTGTCATTATACTGTCTAATGATTTAAATGTAAGAGTAGCACTTGTTGCAGCTCCAAGATGGCCGCTAATCACCACCAGCTGTCGGTCATCTGCCTGATGAGTTCCAGCACTACTTAAGGCTGCAGTCAAGTTCTACTCTTCCCTGGAGCATTCATCCATCTCTTGGTATTTATGCTTCAGGCCAGTAATATTGAGAGTTCAAGAGATACTTACCTTGTTTTTTTTGTGCCTGCAGTCATCTTGTTGCCTTGGGCCCTGTCCTGGTTCGCTTTGGTCCTGTGCTTTGTCTTTTGTGACTTGCCCTCCAGCTACCTGCCAGTCTTGTCCAGCTCTCCTGGGAAACACATCTCTGGAACTATTTGGATTTACAATGGTGCCACTCTGCCTCATCCAAACTGTAAGGAGAAAAAACAAACAAATTAATGCCAACATCCTTTCCATCTGCCAAATCCACCTGACCTTGTCCTTCCTCCTCGGGACTCCAGACGACAAGCTGTTTATATGGTAGGGCATTAACAGAGTACTTGAGTAATATACACATCGATTGCTAGGACATCTATCGAGGTTAAAAATGAAACGTCGAGTAGCCGTAGTGACGTCATATTATGTGACCACCGTATGACCGTAGGGGGCGGTGTTGCACTGTTGCAGGTCACAGAGTATGGTGTAACACCAGGTCCAATCCACCGAACCAGAAACAGCTTCCTCTGACCTTGTTTCACAAACAAAAAGCAAAAAATATTAATCTCTAAACCTATAAAAAAAATCTATAAACATATTAATCTCTAAAACTAAACTTAATGCGCACCACAGCTGGTGGTGGTGCGGGGTGGTCGACCCCCCCCCCCCCACACACACACACACACTGTTAAGTTTCATTTTTGACGTGTTGCATGTTTCTTCATGTTTGCATGTTTTAATAATAATAACTAATAGTTTAGTTTTTCCTGTGACTTATTTGCAGTATGATAAATGGTAGGAGCATAATATACACTCCCAATGTTTTGTTGGTCTTTTTTTTTGTAAATAATTACCTTTTTTTGCAGTTTTATTTATTTATTTATTTTTGTATCTTGAGAACTATGACGTCATCAAATACTCGAGTTCTACTCGGGTTTTATTATGTTAATGTCGAGTTTAAAAATTATATACTCGTTCAACCCCTATTATATGTATATTTTAATCACTGTAAATAATAAACATCGTTCACTTTTTCTAAGCCTGAGTCTTGTGTCGTTCCTGGTCTCATACAATCTGGGTATCCTGAATCATAACAGAAATGCTCCAGCCAAACAAACAAACCCAGAAGGAGACCAGGGACAAACAAGCTTTGTCTGCCAGTCAAGCCGAACGCGTCAGTCAACTGGAGAATATGATTCAACAAGTTTTGTCTCAACAAACCACTCAGTCCAACCTTCAGGAGCTAGGAAGTATGGTTTTCTCCCTCAACCAGAAACTTTCACCTTCTCCTCCCCTAGCTCCAGCTGTTCCACTGGAACCCAGCTCCACCAGTACAGATACAAACACAGCTAACAACTCAACAATTCAACAAATTTTTGTAAAACTGTCAGAACTGTTTTCTGGAGATCCTGACGTTTGTGAAGGTTTTCTACTTCAATGTAAACTTGTCTTCAAGGGAGCTCCTCAACACTACGCCACAGACACTGCGAAGATCACTTATTTCACCAGTCAGCTGAAAGGTAATGCCCTCCGGTGGGCAACTTCATTTTTACATCACCATGACTTGGACTCTGTTTCCTTCGACACACTCCTAATTGAGTTTCGCAGAATTTTCGATAGGCCAATGCTGAGAAGCGACTCCTGGGATTACATCAGGGCCGGCGACCAGTCCCCGAACACGCCCTTGACTTCTGCATTCTCGCCGCTCAGATTGGATGGAATGAAAGAGCCTTACAAGGTACATTTCTAAATTCCTTGTCTGATTATATTAAAGATCAGACCGCCGCATGAAATGAGCCACAAAGTCTCGACGCACTCATCAACTTAGCCATATCCATTGACAAATGTTTCAGGGAGTGCAGAAGAGAACGATCCCCTGTGGTCCAATCTGGGGGGTGGGTGAGTGGTTCGTCCTGTGTGGGTGGCCTTGGGGGCTCCGCAGTCGGGGTCCCTCCTGGGGTCTTGGGCTCTGGTCCCCCCTTTTTTGTCTACCTCTGGTCTTGGGGGTCGGGTCTCTGCTGCTTCACGGTTACTATTAAATGTTCTATTAGAGAAGCCTTATACACTTATGCATGCTCACAACCACACACAAATAGATGCAGGGATGCTTATCTAGGCTTTATATGTAGATATGTAGATACATAGATATATAGATATGTATATGAATGTATATTCATGTGTATGTATGTATGTATATAGGCGTAGGTATGGGTATATATATTTATGGAAACTTACTGCAAAGCCATGAATATTTTAAGTTCTTTATACATATGTATTTTGTTGCTGTGTTTTGTCATGTTCTTTGCAGGTGAACAGACAGTGGCCGGGTGTTTTGCCGTGTGCTCTCTTTGCAATTTCTTATATTTTGGAGTCTTACTTTGTCTTTTCTTTCTTTCTATCCTATTAAAAAAAAACTACACTAGATAATCACTAGAATAAATATTTCATAATAATGGTGTGGAGAGGATGGCTTTAAGGGATGAAGGGAGGCCATCTATATATAAAAAAAAAAGAAAACCAATGATTTAGCTCATTGAGACAGTCGTGAGGATGGCGGGTGGGTGGGTGGAGTTTGGTTTTGTTGACAATTAGAGCTGTGTGTCATCAGCATAACAGTGGAAATGGACACCAAATTTTGCGGAAGATGTGACCTAGAGGAAGGAGGTAAATGATGAAGAGGAGGTGTCTGAGGACAGAGCCTAGGGGGGCACCCGTGGAGACGGGAAGACTGGGAACGAAAGGATTTAAGCTGAATGAATTGAGTGCGGTCAGAGAGATAAGATTTGAACCATTCTAACTGAGTACATGAGATGCCAATGGAGGTTAGTCTGATGAGGAGGATAGAATGACAGATTGTGTCGAAGGAAGAACTTAGATCAAGCAGAATGAGGATAGACAGAACACCAGAGTCAGCAGCAAGAAGAAGATCATTGGTTATTTTAATTAGAGCTTTTTCGGTGCTATGATTTTTTATTTATTTTATTTAGCCTTTATTTATACAGGTTGTCTCATTGAGCCACGAGAACTCATTTTCAAGAGAGACCTGTTTAGGGAGCACATGGTGGGGGTTAAGGGCCTTGCTCATGGGCCCAGAGTGGGGCGAATGAGGGTGGGGGCAAGTGTGGGTGTTTCACCTACCCCACCCACAATTTTGATGTTGTCGGGGCCGGGGCGTGAACCGGTGATCTTCGGATCACAGGCCCACCTCTCTAACCTCTGCGCCACCACTCCCCCATGATGGGGGCGAAATCCAGATTGAAACTCTTCATAAATGTTATTGTTGGATAGGTGAGAGTGGAGTTGACTAGCAATGCATTTTTCGAGAACCTTGGAAACAAAGGGCAGATTAGAGATTGGACGAAGATTACTGAAGTTGGTTAAGTCAAGACCAGGTTTCTTGATGATGGGGGTGATGGCAGCAGATTTGAAAGCTGTGGGAACAATGCCAGAGGTTAGGGTGGAGTGAATGATGTTAGTGATGATAGAGAGCAGAGACGGGAGACAGGATTTAACAAGAACTGTGGGAAATGGATCAAGCTGACAAGATGAGGACATAGACTTGCTGATAATGTCATCAATGTCATCAGCAGAGGGGAGGGAGAAGACAGAGAAGGGGAGGGAGTTCAACATAGATGCTGGGGGCAGTATTAGGTCCAAGGTATTTATGAATTGAAAGAATCTTTTCATTGAAATAGGACATCAGAGAGTTGCAAAATTCTGAGGAAACCATGAGAGAGGGTAATGAGTAAGGAGATGAGACTGAACAGTTAAGGAGAGAGAACAATGTCTTTGAATTGCCAACATTGGAACTGATGATGTCAGAGAAGTAGCTGGATTTGACTTGAAAAATACTGTCCTTGTACTGGATGACGTGGTTCGCATAGAGTTCCTTGTGAATTGAGAGACCGGATTTCTTATAGAGTCATTCCAAACTCTGACCTTTGGCATTCAGAAACAGAGTTCTGGAGTTTACCATGACTTATCTCCAGTCTTCAGTAAACAAAAGGCCTTGTCTCTGCCACCTCACCACCCTTACGATTGTTCTATCCATCTCTTCTCTGGGGCATCACTACATGCCAGTCGCCTCTATAATCTCTCAGGCCCCAAGAGAGAATCCATGAAAACACATACTGAAGAGGGGCGGCTGTGGCTGAGTGGTTAGAGCAGTCGTCCTCCAATGTGAGAGTTGGGGGTTCGAATCTACCAGCAGTCACATGTCGAAGTGTTCCTGGGCAAGACACTGAACCCCTCATAGCCTCTGATGTGTGTCCCATCGGTGTCTGAATGTGATCTAAAGCACTGATTAGACTCTTTAGAATGATTTGTTCAATTAGCTTTGTATAGATCTAGTAGAGTGCTGTAGGAATGGGTAAATGAGGACACAGATTGTAGTGTAAAGTGCTTTGAGTATCTTGAAATAAGATAGAAAGGCACTATAAAAGTACAGTCCATTTACCATTTACCATCAAGAGTTACTCGCTTCCGGGATCATTCACCCGTCTACATCTCCTGTGGGGGTAGGGTTCTTCTTTGTAACCAAAAAAGAGAAAACCTTTGTCCTTGTATCGATTATCGGAGTTTGAACAATATAACAATAAATAACAAATATCTCCTACCTCTAATTGACTCAATCAATGAACAACTACAATCTGCCACAATTTTCTCTAAACTCAATTTAAGGAATGCATACCATTTGGTACGCATAAAACAGGGAGACAAATGAAAACTGCTTTCAGAACCCCTCTAGGACACTTCGAATATCTAGTCATACGTTTTGGGCTGACTAACGTGCCCGCCATCTTTCAAGCTTTAGTAAATGTTGTCCTCAGGGATTTTATTGGAGATTTTGTGTTTGTGTATGTTGACGATATTCTTATTTACTCTCACAATGAAGAGGAAGAAGGAACACACAAGACAAGTCAGGACGATGTTGCAGAGGCTGTACAAAAACCAATTATTTGTAAAAGGCGAGAAGTTTGAGTTTCATGTCTCCTCTGTCTCTTTTTGGGGTTCATTTTTGGGGAGGGACATTGCAGAGCAGGTCCTGAGAAAACCAAGGCAGTGGTGGAGTGACCGGTTCCAGAGACCCGGAAACAATTACAATGTTTTCTTGGTTTAGCAATTTTTTACCAATGCTTCATAAGGGATTACAGCCGCATCGCAACACCCCTGTCTCAACTTACATCTACCAACAGGACACTCAAGTGGACCACCGAGGCAGAAGCTGCATTTGGTAAACTCAAAGAACTGTTTTCTTCCACACCCGTGTTATGTCAACCGGAGCCCTAACGACAATTCATTTTAGAAGTTGATACATCTGATACTGGTGTAGGAGCTGTCCTGTCTCAGAGGTCCCCCAAGGACAACAAGGTCCATCCCTGCACTTTTTTCTCCCGTCATTTATCCCAAGCCAAAAGAAACTATGATGTGAGCAATCGCGAACTTTCAGCTGTCAAGCTGGCACTAGAAGAGTGGCGGCACTGGCTAGAAGGCACAGAAATTCCCTTTTTGATTTGGACAGACCATAAGAACCTCACTTATTTAAGAGACACTAAGCAGTTGACCCCAAGACAGGCACGATGGTCATTGTTCTTTAATTGGTTTAATTATATGTTGACTTTCAAACCCGGCTCTAAGAGCATTAAGCCTGACGCTCTTTCTCATCAGTTTTCGCCACCAGATGTTCCTGACACTGAGGAAAGCATCATCCCCCCAGTCTGCATAGTCAGGGTCCTCACTTGGTCTACTGAACAAGAGGTTCGTGAGGCTCACCAATATGAACCTGATCCGGGCATGGGACTTCCTGGGACCCTTTTTGTTCCTTCCACCATGAAATCTAAGGTCTGGAATGGTTGTACACTAACAAACTCTCATGTCACCCTGGTTTTTCTCGTATGTTGTCCTTAGCAAAAATGCACTTCTGGTGGCCCACGTTGACTCAGGATGTGAAAGAATTTGTTGCAGCCTGCCCTACCTCTGCCCATAATAAGACAGGAAATCAACCCCCCGCTAGACTTTTACAACCTCTGCCTGCTCCTAGCAGGCCTTGGTCCCATATATCAGTGGATTTTGTCACCGGTCTGCCTCTATCAGAAGGTAATGCCGCCATTATAACTGTCATTGACAGGTTTTCTAAAGCAGTCCACTTCATCCCCTTGCCCAAACTGCCATCCGCCCTGGAGATGGCCCAACCCTTAGTCCAACACGTCTTTAGGATCCATGGCATCCCCTCTGACATGGTCTCGGATCGGGGTCCCCAGTTCATCTCACAGGTTTGGTGTTATTTTTGCAACATTTTAGAGGCTTCCACCAGTCTCACCTCGGGTTATCATCCCCAGTCGAAAGGCCAGGTGGACCTTTGTAACCAGGAGTTAGAGACTACCCTCCGATGCATTGTGGAACGCAACCCCTCAGCCCAGAGTCAGCATCTGGTTTGGGTGGAATACGTCCACAATACTCACAATCCTCAGCCACAGGTATGTCAACTTTCTAAGCCTCTCTTGGTTACATGCCACCCCTGTTCCCCAGCCAGGAGACTGACGTCACCGTTTCATCCGTTCAACACCACTTCCGCCGTTGTCACGTCTGGTGCCAAGACAAAGCTTCTCTCCTACGCACGGCTACTCAAAACAAGAAGTTTTCCGATTGTCACGATCATCAGCACCCTCCTACTAAGTCGGTCAAAAGGTGTGGCTCTCTACCAGGGACATTAACCTAAAAGATACTCCCAGGAAGTTGGCTTCCCAGTTCATTGGTCCATTCCCCATCATCAAGATCATAAACCTATCTGCAGTAAGACTCCAACTTCCTAGCATTATGAAAATTCATCCCACCTTCCATGTTTCTCAAGTCAAACCCGTCTCTGAGAGTCCTTTATGCCCGCTTGCCGACCTCCCTCCATCCGCCCGGTTGATCAACAATCATCCAGCCTTCACGGTCCAAACCATCTTGGGTGTGTGACGCAGAGGACGAGGATACCAATACCTAGTCGACTGGGAGGGATCCAATATCTCTCTTCAGGACTGAAGAGAGATATTGGATTCCTTGTTCTTTTATCCTTGACCCAAGTGTCTCATCACCACCTTCTTCAAGGCTCACCCTGAGAAGCACCTCAGGTCACCTGGGGACAATTATTGGGGGGTGGGGGTGGGGGGTACTGTAAGAGTAGCACTTGCTGCAGCTCCAAGATGGCCGCTAATCACCACTAGCTGACGGTCATCTGCCTGATGAGTTCCAGCACTACTTAAGGCTACAGTCAAGTTCTACTCTTCGCTGGGGCATTCATCCTTCTCTTGGTATTTATGCTTCAGCCAGTAATATTGAGAGTTTAAGAGATACCTTGTTTTTCGTGCCTGCAGTCATCCTGTTGCCTTGGGTCCTGTCCTGGTTCGCTTTGGTCCTGCGCTTCGTCTTTTGTGCCTTGCCCTCGCCACCTGCCAGTCTTGTCCAGCTCTCCTGGTAAACACGTCTCTGGAACTATTTGGATTTACAACGGTGCCTCTTTGCCTCATCCAAACTGTAAGGAGAAAAAACAAATTAATGCCAACGTCCTTTCCATCTGCCAAATCCACCTGACCTTGTCCTTCCTCCTCGGGACTCCAGACGACGAGCTGTTTATGTGCATATATTAATCACTGTAAATAATAAACATTGTTCACTTTTTCTAAGCCTGAGTCTTGTGTCGTTCCGAGCTTCGTACTATTTGGGTATCCTGAATCATAACATTAATAAGTCATTAACATTTATCCTTTTACCTCATGTAACACATTGAACTAGTTATAAAGATGTCATTGAGTGTCATTACACTGTTATTAATATTCATAATTATCTCAAGTGGAACACATTGAACTAGGTATAAAGATGTCATTAAGTGTCATTACACTGTTATTAATATTTATAATGATCTCAAGGGGAACACATTGAATTAGTTATAAAGATGTCATTGAGTCATTACAATGTCATTGATACTTACCTCAAGTAAAGTGGAACACTTTGAACAAATAATAAAGATGTCATTAAGTGTAATTACATTGTCATTAAGTGTCATTATACTCCATTATTATTTATAATTATCTCAAGTGGAACACATTGAAATAGTTATGAAGATGTCATTAAGTGTAAATACACTGTCAAGTGTCATTACACTGTCATTAATATTTATACTTACCTCAAGTAAAGTGGAACACTTTGAAAAAATAATAAATATGTCATTAAGTGTAATTACATTGTCATTAAGTGCCATTACACTGTTATTATTATTTATACTTACCTCAAGTGAAGTGGAACACATTGAACTAGTTATAAAAATGTCAATGTCATTACATTGTCATTAAGTGTCAGAAAACGAGGTTTGGTTTATTTGAATTTTTTTTAGTTAGCACTAACATACAAAAATAATCCAATTGTAGCTTAAATTGTTGCAAAGCTAAAAACACTGAACGTTTCGAAGAGTGAGATTTTTTAAAATTGTCAAATGTTAAATAAGGATCATTTGGTGAAATGTGAACTTGGCTTATACCCCATATTTGACATTTATCTTCTTACACTTTAACTTTAAAGCCTCCAATCCACTACCAAGAGCTTTACATAAAAAAGCCATGTGACTTTTAATTTTATAAATTACTTTAGTAATTGAGAGTTAAGATTTATCATAAAAAACAATGAAAAATATGATAATATTCAAATCTGGTGCTGAATATTCATAATATAATGTAGCTTGTATTTCTTGGAAGTTCTGGTGTGCAGATCAGAATTAGGTGATTCGGAATATTTAAAGACAGAGTGATTTTTTCATTTTTTAAGGAATCATATTCAGTCTTTTGTTCCAAATGGGAGAAAAGCAGGTCTTATTTTCAACACGAGGCTACATTACTCAGAGCATGCCAGACTTGGAGAGTTGAAGCTGACAGTTTAATCTTCTTATGGAAACATTTTTGCAGCGTTAAACTAATGAATTCAATGAAAAGCACATACCCCAGGTTATTTTTGAAGATGTTTATTTGGGTGATCTACTGCCTTACAGTAAAACAGGGTGCCATTACAACGGTTTATGTTTGGCCATAAAAGCTGAGCCAGTTCAGTAAGAACAGGGAATCAGTTTATGTGGAGGAATGTGAAAAACTCCAGTTGGTCTTGCAGTCTTGTTAGTCCAAACCATTTAAACATTATATGATTTACGATGTTGGATTCCAGGTTTTCAGTGCTCACTGAGATTTCATCTTTCTGGGGTTCAGCAGGAATCCTCAGACCAGCCTGGCTAGCCTCCAGACACGTGTGATGAGCAGTAAGCAGAGAATATGCCCAGTGTTGATGAAAGTTTGGCTTTGTGTGAATGAAAATGAAAAAATATGAAGCAGAGTTTGTCAGAAAAAAAAAAGAGTCAGTGAGAAAGAGCGGTCTGCTCTAGCCTGGTCAAGTTGCACGTTCGTGGTGAGACGTATTGTGTCATTTCTTGTTTGTCTGTTGGTAGCTCGAGGGAATTGTTTGCTCGAGTCGTCTCAGTTTTCTGGATTTATCTGTCTTTTGCACAGTTTTTCATTCTAGTTCACAAACACACTTAGTACCGTTGTTTTTCTACTGTTGGAAAGTGCTTAAAACACCTCTTATCTTTCAAAACTTCTATTGCTAGACTAATTAAAAGTCTCATTTCTGCTGAACCATGTATCCCTACAACTATAAGTTGTGATATGCTGGTGAAGATTCTCAGTCATCCAGGACATGATGAATTCAAAAAGCGTTCAATACAAAAACAACTGGACTTTATTTGTAACAGAAGACGTTTCGCTCCTCATCCGAGGAGCTTTCTCAATTCAAAGAGCAGAGATTGAGAGATACAGGTTATAAGGCTGAGTGAGATAAGACACACACACACACATAAGACACACACACACATATGTAGATTGGCAGTTCACACCTAAACACCTAAACAGTAGGTCTTTGTTCCTCTAATTCACTGACGAGGCCCCTCTGTTCCCATCAGGTGTGAAAACCGGCTGGGAATCTGTTTTAAAATTGCATTATATGTTTTTGAAAATGGAAATCTGAGGCCTCCTCCTCTGTTAAGAGGCGGCTTTTCTCTTTTTACATAAATTGCTTCCTTCACCCCCCTCTCAAACCATCTGTGTTCTCGGTCCAAAATGTGCACATTTTGGTCCTCAAAAGAATTTTGTCCAGAGGAGGTGGCTCTCCTGTGTTGAGTCATGCATCTGTGAAGAGGTTGTTTAGTTTCTCCAATGTAGATGTGATGACTTCATGAGATTATTTATAAATAAAATTATTTCAGTTAGAGAGAAAATTCAAACCATCCTTCTCTCTACTATCTCTAGTCCCCTGTCAAATGAGGCAACTTTAAAAATTTCACTAGAGCCTGATTTATGTTTGGACAGTTTTTGTCCTGTTGAGCTCTCTGAATTGTCAAAAATAATAACCTCATTCAAACCATCCACATGCCTGCTAGATCCCAACCAGACTGTTTAAAGAGGTATTTCCCCTAATTAATGTCCACATTTTGGATCTACTTAATTT
>NC_056500.1:60235233-60255734 GCF_014905685.2 Nematolebias whitei | reverse complement strand
TGAGATATAACTGTTGGAACTGTTGTCTTCGGTCAATGGACACACTATCATGCTGATCAGATAACAGGGGTCAGATAGGGATCTTTCAATGTAAAACTTTATACTTCCTGTTGTCAGGGGGCGTGGCTTAAGTGATGTCATGATTTTACAATTCAGTCTTGCAGGGGTCCAGATGTGGATCAATCACTGAAGGTTTGATGTCTCAGACAGTTTTCGTGTAGGAGCTATTACCGTTTCATTTTTCATGGCGAGATGTCAAACTTTCAGGTCTGGCCCTGCCCCTTCAGCATGCTCTGAAACAAACACTTTAGATAACGTTGTGTCCCCCATGCCTTTTGACCAAAATGGCCAAGTTTGAAACTGATTGAGCGAAATCCCTAGGAGGAGTTTGTTCAAATGCGAAGGCTGTAAACCGCCAAAAAGGTGTGAAAATTGGGCTGGCATTCCAAAATGGCTTTCATATATGTGAATGTTTCTGTAAAGTGCACTGAGACAACTTTGTTGTGATTTGGCACTATATAAATAAACTGAATTGAATTGAAAATTGAATTGAATTGAATTGAATGGACACATTGATATTATTCTTTAACATTGGACTCTAGTGCGCCCCTACATTATTCGAACAGTTATATCTCAGTGATACATCATCCAATATGAACATGAGTTTTTGTGCTTCATCAGTGAGCACTTGTAGACACATTGGTATTGTTGATTAATGACGTCACTTAAGCCCCCCCTTACTCAAAGAAAAAAACTGTTGATTATTGGATGACACTTCCAGCTTCGCACTGTGCAAGATATTAGACTGAAACTTTGTTTGCTAACTGTTGATTAACACACATGTTGAAAAGCAGAAAGGAAGTGCTGGTCAAACATTCGCCACAAAACAGGAAGTCACCATAACGCCATAACGGAAAGTCATATTTCGCCTATACTTGTAAGACCTGCAGCTGGACAAGTAATAACATGGAGGGAAGGCGATGTCGAAGATTCGGGAAATGCGCCCCATGGTGAACGCATGCACGATTGGCACGAGAGCGTTTGCGGTTGGCACGAGAGCATTTGCGATGGCGACTGGGTGGACTAGCTGGAGCTCCTGCGGTCGCGGTAAGTCTAAAGTGGAGCTTTGCTGCGAGCGCCTCCAATGCTGCTTGCAGCTTTAATAATTAAGTTGTTGTTGGTCAGTAAACTGACCAGCTGGTGTCCCACTTTAATGAGTGCTAAATAAATAAAAACAAATGTAGTGAAGGGGAGGGGAGAAAGTGTCACCCTTCTTCTTCCATCTCACACCCTTCATATTGTTACAAATTCACGTACCTGGTGGGGATTTCAAGAATAAGAAATAAGAGAATGGGTTGCCCCCTATTTGAATCACTTTTCCAATTACTGGATTAAATATAATTTCCTAGCAACTGTGTGTTCCAAAGAGCAGGACATATGGTCCAGTGCCCTGTATCACCCAAACAGGTATGTTCACCCAAGACCATGGCATATGATTTGTAACGGCAAACAAATGACATGTACAATTAGCCTGGCCCTCAGACCCTGTAACGAGATTCCTGGATGGGAGAGTAATTGTCAAAGCTACTATGGTGTGGAATACACCACCCATACAGCTGAGGTAGTGTGAAAAAATATGATAACATACAGAGAAGATCCATGCCCGATGGTGCGAGTTGTACCCAGGCTATTTTAGGACACCAGCTGAAAACCAGGAAAAGTATTCAAGGGGTGATCGTCCCCTTTGTCTCAGACTCCATGAGTGCCCTAGCTGAAGGACATGCCATGAAACGACGCCTATGCTTCAGTGACGAGGTGCAGGGCTATGAATGGATAGGTCCAAACAGAATCTATTCTAATCTCACTTGTCTATATCCAGAGGAGACCTGGAAAAATGTGGTGAGGGAGACAGTGAACACAGTTGTGCATGGTATGAGACTGTAAGTTACACGGTGGGTCGCAAGGTAAAGGAGGCAGTCCATGAAGTTGGGGAAGTGTTCAAGGAAGGAGGAAAGACAGGTGAAGGGTGAATGGTTGATCTTGTCCTTCAGATTTGGCCTTATTTGGTAAGCCTAGTTGGAGTGGTGGCCATTACCTTATTAGGACGTGTGCTCTTACGAGTGACTTATGCCCCTTTTCCACTGTCACAGTGCAGATCAGGTCAGTTCGGGTCGGCTCAGATCGGCTCGTGTCTCGTTGCGTTTCCATTTACACTTCTGGACAGGCTCTGTAGGCAGGGACTAGAATCCAACTCGTCTTACCACCTGGTCGCGGTAGTGCTCCCTTAAGCTATTTACTAGCTACCACTAAACATATTAGAAGAAGAACACTCTTAAGACTTTGTCACAAGATGTTGTGGAAGAGATGTCATGCTTTAAAGGAGTACCTCATGAGCTGTAACTTTTAAACATGATTCATAATCCTACCTTACTGCCTGCTTTAAACCCATGTGTTTTCCATTTTAGTATAGATTTTTACAATAAAGATGTATTAAAAATATCTTCACTTTTATTATTTGCAGATATGCACAAGGTTCATGTTAAAATTGCAAAACATCACACTGTGCTGTAATCTTTGAAACTGCTTTTACAATAAACAATTAGATTAAATTTTGTCCTTACATTTTAAAGGTTTGTCTTTCATTAAATTTAAAAACATAAATGTATTACTTATTAATCTAAAAAAGTTATGTCTGGTCCTCTGGACATTCAAAAAACAAAACAAACAAGCAAAAAACATTGTTTGTTTTGTGAATGTCCAGAGGACCAGACTTAACTTTTTAGATTTTTCTACCTGAATTATTGAGCATGCATCAGGATATTACTTAATAAATAGTCAGTTGGTCTGCAAACACCATGGGGTCCTCCTAGAAGAGTAGAAAAGATGGCTGTTGATGTCTGTGCCTCCCTGGTAAAGATGCTGCTCCCACAACCCGGAAGCAGAAGATGATGGATGGATGGATGGATGGATGGATAGCGAAGAAGGAGACCATCAAACACAGCAGGAGTGGTCATTTCAGTTGAACACCTGCCTGTTTGCTTCAGATCAGCTGTTCAATTCTCTGCAGGTTCAAATAAAAGGTGCACCACGGCTTTCAGCTGAATCTCTCGGGCCACAGTTGTACGGACGATAACTGATAACTGTCTTTTCTGAATTTTTGACTGTTTTTGTCTCACTTCATCCTAGAACCAAAAAATGTATAACATAATAACAGTTGAGCAGATTCTGGTAATCTTTTCTTAAGATTCATTAAAGATCAAATGCAATTGGAATTTTTTCTCAACTTCCAGTATGAATTTAAACAAACACTATATGCACTTAACATTGTAAAATTTGTTTAGGACATTTAATATTCAAGGACACCACTTAAGAAAAAAATTGTTTAATAGGAAAAGTA
This sequence comes from Nematolebias whitei, assembly GCF_014905685.2. NCBI lineage: Eukaryota > Metazoa > Chordata > Actinopteri > Cyprinodontiformes > Rivulidae > Nematolebias > Nematolebias whitei. Next base: position 60,252,337 of record NC_056500.1, on the reverse strand, counting down.
AGAAGTGAAAAATGTACAAAAATAAAAAAATACTGCATCCAACTAATGATTGTCTATCTGTCTATCACTTGCCTCACGGGCTCATCCAGAAGAAGACACAAATGTTGTTCCTGCTGTGTCCAGTTCAGTTCTTCATGTTCATTCAGTGATGAAATAAGACTTTTCTTTACTGGACTCTTTTCTCTCTTTTTTTTTGTCTAGAAAGAAGAAAAAGGTGGTTAATTCAAGCTGCATACTGTTTCTGAATAAATACATAAAACAAAGTAAGGTGCAGCTAACAGCTATAATAGATATATTATTAATAATAAACTGATAAAATAAGAAAATGAAAAATAAATTGATTTAAAAATAATGAAAATAATGGATATATGAATCAGCAAGTATTATACAGATACAGATATTCTTTATTGTCATTCGCACCACATGTGGTACATGTGGTTGATCAAAATTATGTACACAGGGTCCCAGTTACATCCAACAATAAAATGTATAAGAAAAACAGTAAAAAGATCTAAGATATGAACTAAAAAAAAACATAAACTAAAAATACACTAAGCACTAATAGCATAAAAACAATAAACACAATACGCCGAATAGCAGCATGGACATAAGTCTCTGTGAACAGATAAGGACGAATGAACACAGCAACTTGAAACAGATCAGCAGCAACATGAAACAGATCAGCAGCAACATGATGTGATTTTTCACAGTGATTATCCTGGTTAGATATTCATAAGGCTGCACAAACTCAAGTTCATGTTGCTGTTTGACATATTGTTTTGATTGTTTACTGCTATTAGTGCTTAGTGTATTATTAGTAGATGTTTTTTAGTTGATATTTTTCTTAATTCATATCTTAGATCTTATTACTGTTTTTCTTTTACATTTTGTTGTCTGTAACTGGGACCCTGTGAACATAATTTCATCCCAATTCAGTATTTATTCAACATTTTATTTTTTTTACTTTAAAAATAAAATAAAAGCAAGTCCTTATCTGTAAGGAACTCTCGTGAGGGTTTGGACCAAGATCACAACACAACAGACTGACGATAAATAATAAGTGTTTATTGTTTCTAGGAGGGAAGTGACAGCTGGTCTTGGTGCTGGTCTGGGTTCTGGTTCTGGTGTCGGTTAATGGCAGGAGCAATCTAAGAAGCAGAGAACGGTTAGTGGTCGTGCTGATTACCAGAACGTGGAGAACAGTCAATAAGGAAAAACCACTAACCGTCTCAGATGATCTCAAGGGTCCTGAAGGGTGGAAGTGTTCAGATCTGCAGCTGCTGGAAGGGCTGAGTCCGGTGAAGGACGACAGTCGGCCGCAGCTGTCTGCGTGTCCAGAGTCCGTGATCCAAAAGGGGTGGTCAGGCTTTCCAAGGTCCAGTAACGTGAAGCAGATGTCAGGCAGTACCAGAGGAGCAGGCAGATCGGTGGTCGTGCAGGCGTGGGTCGGTACCAAGAGCAGATGCAGAAACAAATCCAAAATGGCAATCCAAAGAGACGTGGTCGAGGCAGGCAGAGGGTCAAGGAACCAAGAGATCAGGCCAAACAAGAAGGGGAGGACAACCAGAAAGAGGGACAGGTAGCGTGGTGGGCAAGACAAGGAGCGAGGACTTGAACAAGGACGAGAGAGGGGGACAAGGACTACAGGCATGAACGCGAGATATCTAATAACTACTAAGAGTGTTCAACTATCGGGCACCGAAGAGTTGACAGGTTGCTGCTTATAAAGGGTGGAGAGAACAGGTGCAGCCAGTCAGAGATAATCAGGCCAGCTGGCTGCAGTGCAGACAATTAGTGCAGTCAGCCTTCACCAACATGCAGAGTGGACAGACTGGTTCTCCACATACACACACACACACATGAGAACCAGGTAGAAGAAGTGGGGATGAAAAGAGCAGAACAGAACTGAGAAACCAGAGCTAGTGAACAGAGTGATAAAGATCTAAATACAGGGACGTGATTCATGACACTTATCAGCACAAATAAAGTGATGTGGAGCATGTTGCATCTGTTCTTACCAAGCACAGAAGGATGAAACGTCGTGCTGCTCTGTGAGGTGCAGGTGGGCTGCGAGCCTGTGATGGAGCTCTGTCAGTTGTAGACTCTGCTGATGGAGCAGGGGCAGAAGCCGAGAGGCTTGGAGGGTTTAATGTGAAGTTTAGAGATGGACTGTCACGCGCTGAAATACGTTCTGGATAAAATACAGTGAGAAACGGGACCGGAGGACAGTTAGCGTTAATGCAAATTAGCTTAGCATCGTAGCACCGATGTTGTCCTATTATGGCGTCAGCCACTTTTGTTAGTTAAAAATATGTTCAGAACCGATGGGATGAGTAACTTAAAATATGTTTAAAGTTAGAAAACACTCACCATCTTCTATAAATGATTCAAGTAGAGCAGTAACCGTGTCCAAACCACCCTCCAATCGCTCTATCTAGCTCGCTTTGACTTTTTTCGTCGGCCACCAAGCACAACAACACCTGCACTTCTGCATTTGACCACAGCTTTGATATTAGTAGTTTTGTATAGCTTCAAAATACTAAAAGATACGCTCCTCGAGTTATCGCTAATAGCAAGTGGGAGAGAAAAAATGGCGGATCGGGTTGTTTGGAAAGACTCCACAGACTCCTCCCCTGACCACTCAGTGAACGACAGTGTTTCTGACGTCACGGCTCGGCTCGCTTGGACCCCTTGAGAAGCCGGGCCAGAATTTAGGGAGGCGAGCTGGTCCCAGGAACCATGGAAAAGACCTCAAACACGGGCCAAGCTGGAAATATCTGACCCGTGTCGTGACAGTGGAAAAGGGGCATTAGAGCCATGTGCTTCCCATGGGGGAAGAACTACAAGCTACTCCCACCTAAACTGGGCGCTGGCTCGGCATAAAAAGATTAAGGAAGCGGACTTACATCTGCCCTGGATCAGCAGCAAGCAAGACTCAAGAACTCATTATCATCATGTCTATTCCAGAGTGCCAGACTACAAATTCGACCACAACTGAAGTGAGTACAATGGCATGGACACCCTTCACCGCAGCAACTTTCCCACCAGTTTTGTCACATTGCCCGACACACTTTAAAGGGGGAAATGGAGAATATTACCTACCTGTTGTTCACATGTATGTGTCATTACCACACAGGGAAATGGGGCGACTACAGACTTATGCGTTTATTCACGGCTATCCAAAGCTACGCTAAGCTGATTGTCGCACATGTGTTGTTCGACAGACCTGAACTGATGCCATCCCTGTTTGTCACTTACCTGTTGGGACGTGTCAAGCCCAACTTCCGACAAAATGTTGTGCTCATAATGTGGCTAGCCTTGAACTCCCTATCGGTTGCCCTCGAGTGCATCACAAATTAAAACCCCTCACTGATACCTGATCCAGACTGTGGAAATGCAGCTGGAAGAATAGTGGCAGCGGTCATGGAAGGGGCAATATCTATCACCGTACTGGCACATCTGCTGTACCAAACCCTGTCCTTGTAACGACGGAATAGAAGACATTGGACCCTGAAGCTAGTTATCCTTGTGATGTGGGGTCTGATATGGGGAGTGTGTTCCGTGTTGAATTGGACCAGTATCTGCACTGCAGTACCAATTATTGTGTGAATGATGACCTATACTGCTATTTTCAAAGGTAGTTACAAAACTTCTCCTGCTGACCCGAAGGCTAATGAATTTCCAACTCCAGTCGGATCTCCTCGGCTTAGATTATCAGCCGCCCGAAGAAACCAATGCTGAAATTATAACCAACACAGATCTCACACTAGACCTCTGCTTGGAATGCTCCATTCTATCTGCACAGGGCAGGTACCCAGCCACAGAGCCGGTATTATCCTGTAATAATGAAATTATGGGAGAACCCAGAAGATGCTGCCAGGTTTGTGGCCATACACCTGTTAAAAGGACAGGCCCTAGTCCATGGACCACTCTTCAGGATCACACCTGAGTCGCTGGAACCCTTGCCTTCTAATGTTCCATTTTACCTGGGGCAAGCTTGGGGGTGACCCTTCCGCAGGTTCCTACACCTGTAGTGCCAGCCGCTCAGGCCTTGTGCAATGATCCTACCACCCACATCCCCCTGGCACCGGACCTGTGAAAAATGCGTAGTTAGCTAGAGGCAGCTCCTGAAGATTTGCCTGGCCCTTGCAGCCCGGATCACATAGAAGTGCAATCTGAAGTTACTCACAAATATGAGATGGTGGCCTCCCCTGTGCAAGACCCACCACTGGAGGTTAACCATGAAGTGGTCATGTCACCCCCAAACCTCACCCTAAAATGTCCTGTTCTACACTCCCTGGAGACCTTCCTTGACACCTGGTGGAACCAACAGGGTGACTCTCCTGAGGTACAGACCCTTGATGGGCCCGATACCACCCCTGAAGGCCTAAATCAGAGGACCCAGAAAAGGAAGGGGTGGACGGCAATGAACAAACCCAATCATCATCTGAGTGGCGCATCGTTGAACCAGTAACTCCTCTTGTGCCTCCTTTGTCGAGCGGCACCCTGGAAAGCTTGGCTCAGGACGTGAATGATGTCACCAATCAGTCTCCACCTGAGCCAGAGAGGAATGGATCTACCACTGCAGTAAGGAGCTCACAAATGTCAGCCGTTCAGCCTTCCAGAGCACGCATGGAAGATGTCGACCTGAGTGAAATGTCCATGTTGGATGCATGGGGCATCTCTGATGATAATGCTGGAAGTCCTCAACCCAGCGACACTGAAGATCCTGTGTTGCAGCATGAAAATGTGATTGAACTGAGTGATGAAGAGGTTGTCCTGAGGTTGGATACGTCTGACGATGGCTGGCTACGGGCATAACATGGGCAGGAACTGATTTCAAGGGGGTGTCAAGTAATGTCAAATTATTGTGAAATCAGTTGTTGCCCAGAAATATACTGTAGAAGTCTGTGTCTGTTGTACATGAGCGAGTGTAGCAACAAAGGCCCCATAGAAATATGCAGGTGCACAGGAAACAAGCGTTTCATGTGTGCATGAGCGAGGGCCACCTTTCGGTCTCAACTCTTTTTGGATGAACGTGTTATAAGTCAAATAACAATGTTGTGTATGATTAAAGTTGAACTCACATAGTGATTATGAGGGTAAAAATAAGTGATTTAAAAATGTATGATTAAGCTGAACTCACATAGTGAATATGAGGGTAAAAATATGTGATTTGAAAAGGTATGATTGTTACTTACATAGTGATTATGAAGGTAAATACATGTGATTTATAAACTTATGTTTAAATTGAACTCACATGGAGATTATGAGAGTAATTATATGTGATTATAAGGGATTAAAAGGACATGATTAAGTTGAACAAGTTTGTGGGATGGCTGACATTGTACATAGTGTTCCAAAGAACACTTAAACAAGAACACAGGATGGTTGTGCCATGAAGGAGAGTACCTTATATGGACAAGACCTTAAACACAAGATGTTTCCTGGGTTCCGAGAATTTCACTCGTATGACAGGTTAAAAGACTAGTCAGCAGATGGTTGCAGTGTAAATATAATACTTTAAAACATGTTTAGACTGCTTTGAACTGGTTTAAGGGCTATATAAACCTTACACAGCCTCAAAGCTAGGCTGAATGGACCGGAGAGCTGACGAGACACAGAACAATATTTAACCTGCTCCTAGGAGCTACTGAGAATGAAGTGGACAACCCAGAAAGAACTTATTTTTAGTGAAGACAGGAACGCTTCTTTTTTTTTCAGCTGGGTTGATTGCCAGACCAGATTTTTCAGATTTAGGACTGCCCTTTGGGCAAAGGGTGCCTTCTTCCAGGGCTCTGGAAAAGAGAGTTCGCTTGCCATTAACCAAAGAATTCTTCAGACAAGGATATGGTAAGAGACACCCTGATTTATCATTCTTTTTACATTTTATATGAAATAATATCAACAATTCTATCAACAAGTAAGGAAATCAGATTAATAATAGCAACATTCTGGGTCCTCTGTTCATGAAAAGCCATCCTATGGGACAAGTTTTATAAAGACAAATAACATCAGTTTGTAGAGATTTTTGTGAATAGATCAAGAGGTTTTAGAGTTTGGGGTTCTAAAATATGAGGACGTTGGGCGTTGCCTATCAAATGGTAGGAAGGCTTTCCCCCATCAGCTCATAACAGTCCTGTGGTCCCCGGACACTCCATCAAAGCTCACTGGAGCTAAGAAATCACCACTTTAGTGGACTTCCAATCCTTTGGACACCAAAATCAATCAACGGGATCTTTCAAAGCCTAATGAGGCTGATGGTCATTCTTGATCATGTGAGCAGCTGGTTTTGGTTGTCAGCAGCAAAACTGGTTGATCCACTCTGAGAAGGTGCTATTTATAAGACTGAGCTGACTATAGCACCTCAGACTGAGGAAGTCTTTCGGATGAAAGATGAAACGTTTCTACATTTTTTTTGTTGTTGTTTTGCTTTGTTTTGTTTTTTTGAATGTCCAGAAGACCAGATTTAACTTTTTTAGATTTTTCTACCTGGAATATTGAGCATGCATCAGGATAGTAGACAATGATATATAAACATTTGAATTATTCATTAAAGTTACATAAACAATAACATTTATATTATTCATTAAGCACCACTGATTCATGCGAGAGTTGGTAATGTAGCTGTGTATGTATGGGTTTAATTTCAGGTAATAAAACTAATAATTATTTTATTTAAAATGCACCTTTCAGGACACCCAAGGACACTCAGGGCAACACGGTGGCACAACTGGTAGAGATGTTGCCTCTCAGCAAGAAGGTCCCAGGTTCGAATCCGTCTGGGGACGTTTCCGGGTGGAGTTTGCATGTTCTCTCCATGCATGTGTGGGTTTTCTCCAGGTACTCCGGTTTTCCCTCCCACAGACCAAAAACATGCATATTAGGTTTTCAGGCACAGGCCTCATTTGCAAAGTTAGGCCTCCTTTGCAGGTGATGCCTGTGACCTAAGTGTTATTTGCCTGGTTAAATAGAAGTAACATAAAAACACATACACACACACACATAGAACACTTAATATTTTACAGAGATGGAACAACAGCATCTTTTCAGACAAACACTATGTCATAATTAGGGGTTGAACGACTACATAATTTTAAAACTCAACATTAACATAATAAAACTCGAGTAACTTGAGTAGTTGATGATGTCATAGGATCTCAAGATACAAAAATAAATTAATTAATTTAAAAAAAAACGCAAAAAAAAGTCATTAGTTACAAAAAAATAAAAAAGACCTACAAAACATTGGGAGCGTATATTATGTTCCTACCATTTATCATACTGCAAATAAGTCACAGGAAAACCAAAACTATTAGTTATTATTATTAGGCTGCAAAAGTGAAAGAAACATGCGGCAAGTAAAAAACAAAACTTAAAAACAGTGGGACATTAGGTTTAGTTTTAGAGATTAATATGGTTATAGGTTTTTTTATAGGTTTAGTGAATACTATTTTTTGCTTTTTGTTTGTGAAGCAAGGTCAGAGGAAGCTGGTTCTGGTTCAGTCGATTGAACCCGGTGTTACACCATATTCTGTGACCTACAACAGTGCAAGCAACACCGCCCCCTATGGTCACAATATACGGTGGTCACAGAATATGGTATAACACCGGTTCGCAATGAGCTCCAAACAGTCAGGAAGTTGATTCATTTTCTGTTTCCTTACAATAGTTGAACAGGAAGATTAATCTTTAGTGAAATATTTCCATACTATTGATGCATTTCTACCTGTTTGCCAAGATTGGGCCTGCTCTGCTTCATCCGCCTGCTTGGAGGAATCAATTTTATAACCCGCGCCCGGTGTGGATCACGTGACATGAGATACAATGACGTAACAGCAATGTAATCACATCACCGCGAATACTCAACGTGAAATTTAAAAACTCAAGAGATGTGTTTTGCTTACCCGAGTGAGGTAGGCACAGGACACGTGCCACACCCTCACTGCAGCCTTCTCCTCCAAGGGGTCTTAAAACTAATCCTAGGGCTCAGGTATTACCCACAGCTGTTTCTTAGGACAGTTTAGTCTAAGGCTGTGTTGAGATGATTCACCCAGACTGTTAACTACCTCCTATCAGTGCACCACACCCATAATCTCCTCTCGTGCCTCGCCCAACCTAGCAGCAGGAGTGGGGACGTTCGACAGACGAGGAAGCGCACGTTCACGGTAGCCATCCATCCATCCATCCATTTTCTTCCGCTTATCCAAGGTCGGGTCGCGGGGGTAGCAGCCTAAGTAGGGAGGCCCAGACTTCCCTCTCCCCAGCCACTTGGGCCAGCTCTTCCGGGGGAATCCCAAGGCGTTCCCAGGCCAGCCGAGAAACGTAGTCCCTCCAGCGTGTCCTTGGTCTTCCCCTGGGCCTCCTTCCGGTGGGACGTGTCCGGAACACCTCACCAGGGAGGCGTCCAGAAGGCATCCTAAACAGATGCCCAAGCCACCTCAACTGGCTCCTCTCGATGTGGAGAAGCAGCGGCTCTACTCCGAGTCCCTCCCGGATAATCAAGCTTCTCACCCTGTCTCTAAGGGAGAGCCCAGACACCCTGCGGAGAAAACTCATTTCGGCCGCTTGTATCCGAGATCTCATTCTTTCGGTCACAACCCAAAGCTCGTGACCATAGATGAGGGTGGGAACGTAGATCGATCGGTAAATTGAGAGCTTCGCCTTTTGACTCAGCTCTCTCTTCACCACGACAGACCTGTACAGCGCCCGCTTCACTGCAGACGCTGCACCTATCCGCCTATCGATCTCACGCTCCATTTTTCCCTCATTCGTGAACAAGACCCCAAGATACTTGAACTCCTCTACTTGGGGTAAGACCTCCTCCCTGACCCAGAGAGGGCACTCTACCCTTTTCCGGCTCAAGACCATGGCCTCGGATTTGGAGGAAATGATCTTCATCCCGGCCGCATCGCATTCGGCTGCGAACCGTTCCAGTGAAAGCTGTAGATCACGATCTGATGAAGCCAATAAGACCACATCATCTGCAAAAAGCAGAGACGCAATTCTGAGGCCACCAAAACGGATCCCCTCAACACCTTGGCTGCGCCTAGAAATTCTGTCCATAAAAGTTATGAACAGAATCGGTGACAAAGGGCAACCTTGGCGGAGTCCAACTCTCACCGGGAACAAGCCCGACTTACTGCCGGCGATGCGGACCAGGCTCTGACACCGGTCATACAGGGACCTAACAGCCCGTATCAAAGGGCCTGGTACCCCATACTCCCAGAGTACCCCCCACAGGGCCCCCCGAGGGACGCGGTCGAAAGCCTTCTCCAAGTCCACAAAGCACATGTAGACTGGTTGGGCAAACTCCCACGCACCCTCCAGGACCCTGCTGAGAGTGTAGAGCTGGTCCAGTGTTCCACGGCCAGGACGAAAACCGCACTGTTCCTCCTGAATCCGAGGTTCGACTATCCGACGGACCCTCCTCTCCAGAACCCCCGAATAGACCTTACCAGGGAGGCTTAAGAGCGTGATTCCCCTGTAGTTGGAACACACTCTACGGTCCCCCTTTTTGAATAGGGGGACCACCACCCCGGTCTGCCAATCCAGGGGAACTTCCCCCGATGTCCACGCAACATTGCAGAGTCGCGTAAGCCAACACAACCCTACAACATCCAGAGCCTTAAGGAACTCTGGGCGGATCTCATCCACCCCCGGGGCCCTGCCACCGAGGAGCTTTTTAACCACCTCGGTGACCTCAGCACCAGAGATTGGAGGGCCCGACCCAGAGTCCCCAGGCTCCGCTTCCTCAGTGGAAGACGTGCCGGTGGGATTGAGGAGGTCTTCAAAGTATTCTGCCCACCGACCCACAACATCCCGAGTTGAGGTCAGCAGCAAACCACTCCCACTATAAACAGTGTTGGTGGCATACCGCTTCCCCCCCCTGAGACGCCGGATGGTGGACCAGAAACGTCTCGAAGCCGTGCGGAAGTCGTTCTCCATGGCCTCTCCGAACTCCTCCCATGCCCGAGTTTTTGCCTCAGCAACCACCCGAGCCGCATGTCGCTTGGACTGCCGGTACCCATCAGCTGCTTCCGGGGTCCCACAGGCCAAAAAGGCCCGATAGGACTCCTTCTTCAGCCTGACAGCATCCCTCACCGACGGTGTCCACCATCGGGTTCGAGGGTTGCCGCCCCGACAGGCACCGACAACCTTGCGGCCGCAGCTCTGGTAAGCCGCCTCGACAATAGAGGCACGAAACATGGTCCACTCAGACTCAATGTCCCCCACCTCCCTTGGAACATGTTCAAAGTTCTCCCGGAGGTGGGAGTTGAAACTCCGTCTCACAGGAGACTCTGCCAGACGTTCCCAGCAAACCCTCACAATACGTTTGGGCCTACCAGGTCTGACCGGCATCCTCCCCCACCATCGGAGCCAACTCACCACCAAGTAGTGATCAGTTGACAGCTCCGCCCCTCTCTTCACCCGAGTGTCCAAGATATGTGGCCGCAGATCAGATGAGACGATGACAAAGTCGATCATCGAACTGCGGCCTAGGGTGTCCTGGTGCCAAGAGCACATATGGACACCCTTATGCTTGAACAAGGTGTTCGTTATTGACAATCCATGACGAGCACAGAAGTCCAACAACAGAACACCACTCTGGTTCAGATCAGGGGGGCCGTTCCTCCCAACCACACCCCTCCAGGTCTCACTGTCATTGCCCACATGAGCATTGAAGTCCCCCAGCAGAACAAGGGAGTCCCCAGAAGGTGCACTTTCCAGTACCCCCTCTAAGGACTCCAGAAAGGGTGGATAATCTGAACTGCCGTTTGGTGCATAAGCACAAACGACAGTCAGAACCCGTCCCCCCACACGTAGGCGGAGAGAGGCCACCCTCTCATTCACGGGGGTGAACCCCAATACACAGGCACCAAGTTGGGGGGCAATTAGTACGCCCACGCCTGCTCGGCGCCTCTCACCAGGGGCAACTCCAGAGTGGAAGAGTGTCCAGCCCCTCTCAAGGAAACTAGTTCCAGAGCCCGAGCCATGCGTAGAGGTGAGTCCGACTATTTCTAGCCGGAACCTCTCAGCCTCACACACCAGCTCAGGCTCCTTCCCCACCAGTGAGGTGACATTCCACGTCCCAATAGCCAGCTTCTGTAGCCGAGGATCAGACCGCCAGGGTCCCCGCCCTCGGCCACCACCCATCCCACATTGCACCCGACCCCTTTGGCCCCTCCCACAGGTGGTGAGCCCATGGGAAGGGGGACCCACGTCTCCTCTTCGGGCTGTGCCCGGCCGAGCTCCATGGGTAAAAGCCCGGCCACCAGGCGCTCGCCCACGTGCCCCACCTCCAGGCCTGGCTCCAGAGTGGGGCCCCGGTGACCCACGTCCGGGCAAGGGAACACTAGGTCCATTTGTGTTTTTCATCATAGGGGTGTGTTTTGGCTGCACTTTGTCTGGTCCCTCACCCAGGACCTGTCTGCCATGGGTGGCCCTACTAGGGGCATAAAGCCCCTGACAGCATAGCTCCTAGGATCATTGGGACACTCAAACCCCTCCACCACGGTAAGGTGGCAGCCCAGGGAGGGGTAGCTCATCTCCTAATTTAGCATTGCAATTGTTATCCGATCTGGTTTTGTTTAGAATCTAGGTATAAGATTCATGGATGTTGTTTTATACTCAAAGCTACGAAACCCTTAAAAACCTCCCAAACTTTTGTTGTTAACATTGAACCTATTTCTCCACTTCCACAAACAAAGGGGTGTTGAAATAAGAATCCAGAATTTTAAGTTTTGCTTTGCTTTAATCAATGATTTTGCAGGGGGAACAGAGGTAAGCACAATCCAACACAATGATTACATTCGATTACAGAGATGATACATGGTGATTAAAAAGTGGCTTTGAGATTTAGTTGGACTCCAGAGGTTGATCAGTCTGCTTGACAAAGTAGTTCTCAGATCCAGAGGAGGGCTGGGGAAGCCGACCACGCCCTAGGAGCCCCTAGGGCTGTTCTGATGCACTTTAATGCTCTAAATACCTTCACAATCTTCCGCAACTCACAACCTGATCCGATATATATTATCCCTCACCACCTCCAACAATCTTCGGCAACCCCAAGCAATTGAATCCAATATATAATCAATCTTTCTGCTTACAATTCTGGAGGCTACCGCTCTGATCTGAAATAAAGGTTGATAAAGGACAAAATCTTTGAGACGTCTCCTTACCATTACGCTCTGATGGAAGTCCTGAGAATTCCTGGTGTAGTAAGAAGCAGATTACCTCATCCGCTCTTGGATGAGGCCGCCTCACATTCAACAGCTGTTCAGAATCTGAAGAAAAGGATTTGGGTAATGATCCGGGCTGAAGTGAAGAATAACTTCAAGAAGAAGTTTTCCCTTCAGATCCATCCAATTTCTTCCTCAGCTGGAACCGTCAAAAAACTTGTCCTGTACTCCACACACTCCGATAGTCTTTTCAGCCCTGCTTTAACTGATGATTTGCATGGGAACAGCGTTATAGCAGAAATCCATAGTGATTATTCGGTTACATAAGAAAGTCAGTAGTCAAAAGTCCACTTGTTACTTGAAAGGTGTTACTGTTGATTGTTGGTTGATGTCCAAGGGGCAAAACAGTTCAATTTTGTTGTAATTCCTTTGTTCCAATGAGCTGAACCAAAGAATTATAAATCTGTAAAGCTCCGATGAATAAAACACCCATCCATCCATCCATTATCTTTACCCGCTTATTCCATTTTTTGGTCACGGGGGTCGCCGGTGCCCATGTCCAGCAATCACTGTGCGAAGGGCGGGGTACACCCTGGATGGGTCGCAAGTCCATCACAGGGCCACACAGAGACAAACGAGACAAACAACCATTCACACTCTCACTCACACCTTGAGACAATTTAGAGTTACCAATCAGCCTAACATGCATGTTTTTGGTCTGTGGGAGGAAACCGGAGTACCTGGAGAAAACCCACGCATGCACGGAGAGAACATGCAAACTCCACCCAGAAAGGCCCCTGGACCGGGGTTTGAACAAAGGACCTGCTCACTGAGAGGCAGCAGCTCTACCAGTTACGCCACCGTGTTGCATGAGTAAAACAGAAAATTATAAATCCATAAGCTCCGTTGAGGAAAAATAGAATTATATTAATCTTCACTCTGTTGAGCCAAAGTAAGGTAAGGTGATTAGGTTCAGGGGAAAGCGTTTGCTGCTCCGAGACCCTAGAGAACACTCAGAAACCCCAGATCTTTACTGGACTCGATGAGCCGTCAGCCGGCATCTCGAGTTTACCTCGTGTTCCCACATTCCTCTGGAGTGAAATATCAAAAATTAAGTTTAGTTGGAAAAAGAAAAACAAAAGTAAAAAAAACAAGTTTAGTTGGAAAAATAAAAAATTAAAAAGTTAAAATCTAAAGTGTATTCAAAAATTATCAAACAAAAAGGAGAAAAAAATACAAAGGCATCTTCAGTATCCCATAATGCAGCAAAAATGGGGAAACTCCTAAATTGTATTAATTACAACTTTTAAAATACCTAATTTAATATCAATCAACCTTTATTTAGACAGGTAAATCCCAATGAGCCTCGAGGACTCATTTACAAGAGAGAACTGATTTCAACAAAGAAAGATGACAACAATGGACAACAGCAACAACAATAAACAATTATCCTGATACAAGCTCAATAATCCAGGTAGAGAAATCCAAAAAAGTTCAATCTGGTCCTCTGGACATTCAAAAAAACACAAAACAAAACAAAGCAAAAAATATAGAAACGTTTCGTCTCTCATCAGAGAGACTTCCTCAGTCTGATGTGCTGTATTCAGCTCAGTCTCTTAAATAGCACCTTCTCAGAGTGGATCAACCAGTTTTGCTGCTGACAACCAAAACCAGCTGATCACATGCTCAAGAAGGACCATCAGCCTAACAATGGATCATTAGCACACTGATGGCTGTTTACTATTCACAGAGGGCTGAGTGATACTAGCAATCACAGCATTGTAAGAGGGGGACAATTGAACACGTAGGCCTCCACCCCTGTTTAACAATGGACGATTTCTTTTCACAAAGATGGCCTCCTTTACTCCTCTCTCAAACCATCGTTCCTCTCTATCCAGGATGAGAACATCTTCATCCCTGAAAGAGTGACCGCTGGCCTGGAGATGAGTGTAGACTGCAGAGTCCTGGCCAGTGATCACTCTTTCAGGGATGAAGATGTTCACATCATGGGTAGAGAGGAATGATGGTTTGAGAGAGGAGTAAAGGAGACCATCTTTGTGAAAATACATCGTCCATCATTAAACAGGGATGTAGGCCTCCGTGTTCAACTGGCCCCCTATTACAATGCTGTTATTGCTAGTATCACTCAGCCCTCTGTGAATAGTTAACAGCCATCAGTGTGCTAATGATCCATCATTAGGCTGATGGTCCTTCTTGATCATGTGAGCAGCTGGTTTTGGTTGTCAGCAGCAAAACTGGTTGATCCACTCTGAGAAGGTGCTATTTAAGAGACTGAGCTGAATACAGCACCTCAGACTGAGGAAGTCTTTCGGATGAAAGACGAAACGTTTCTACATTTTTCGTTGTTGTTTTGCTTTGTTTAGTTTTTTGAATGTCCAGAGGACCAGATTTAACTTTTTTAGATGTTAACTAAAATGCCATTAGTAATACAGCATGGATAGATGGCTGTACACCACCCGTTTTTCTCTACAGGACATCCCAGATGGAGAATTGTGGACCTAAACTGGGCAGATAGACCAACCAGTGAGATATCAGACTTTAATAGATGACTGAATGCAAGTAAATATCATAATCAGGAATGACACAATTCATGATTTTAAGTAACGACTATTGATCCTTCTATAATGTAGATAAGCTAAATTTTAGAGGTTGTTTTGGATAATAAATTGGGCTGGAATATCGTATAAAATAAAAAGAGCAAAACTTTGCGAGATATTTGACTTCTAATCACTTAAAATGTTTAGTGACAGAGTTAAAGACAGATTAAATTAAATATATATCAGTATTTGGTATGGTATGGTATATAGTTTATTCATTTTAAAAAAGTACAAAACAATTCCATAACAATATAACAAAAGATACAAAAGATTTAAAATGAAAGGCAGCAGAAAGAAGAAAAAATCTTATTATATCTGCCCCTTTTTTTAAACAATTATTTCAGACATAATAATCTTCAAGTAACAGTACAAAATGAATAGCTTTCTAATTTTTCTAATTATAATACAAAACACACACTAAGCTACTTCATATATACTTTTTTAACAATCCAGTTTTGATCTTTTTCTTAAATGTACACATTGACTTGGCATTTTTCACATCACTCTCTAGACCATTCCACAATCCAACTCCTTGGATTGAGGTAGACCTTCCCTTCAGACTAGTTCTGAATTTTGGTTTGACAAATATCTCTATCCCCTTAAGATTATAACAACTTTGTCCTTTAACAAAATTTCTTTGGATATTTAATGGTAATGTGTGATTTTGAGCCCTATACATAACTGATAAAATACTATAATCTACCAAATCATGGAACTTCAATAACTTCAGTTGATGAAATAATGTGCTTGATGGGTGACTGTAATGCTTTCTGGTGATGATTCTTACAGCTCTTTTCGGTAAAATAAAAATAGGCTTTGTAAATGTTTTACACGCTTTCCCCCAAACATCAATGCAATAGATTAAATGTGGAACAGTGATTGTTATATAACATGTACAGAGCTTTATCATTTAATAATTCCCTGACTTTGTATAGTACTGCAATAGATTTAGCTATTTTTGTTCTTACAGAATTTATGTGATTTTTCCATGTTAGTTGTTCATCAATGATTACACCCAAAAATTTCATCTCATTAACTCTACAAATCTCAACACCCTCAATTTAAAATGGATCATCAACAGTTCTCTTTTTGTTACTAAATATCATGTATTTAGTTTTGTCTAAATTTAATGATAATTTATTAAGTTTAAACCAAGTTTGTATTTTTGTAAGGATGGTACCATTTGCTGTTTCTGTTTGTGTCTGTGTTCCCCACTCTGCTTTTTGTGCTCTTGTAGTTCTGCTCTTTGTGTGGTTTCTGTTCCTGTGTATCTGGTCCTGTTTTCCTCACTCCTCAGTCTGCCTCTCCACTCCTCAGTCTTTATCATTCACACCTGTCCCTCATCAGCCACCTGCCCAGGTGCTCTCATTACTCACTCTCCCTCTGTCTTATAAAAAGCCTTTCTCTCCTCCACTCCTAGTCCGGTCATTGTTCTGTATTCACAGACATCTCAGTCCTCCTCTGTCCTGTCTGTTTTTGTCCACCTGATGATCTGCTCTGCCTGTGTACTCTGATGTCCTGTTCAGCCTTGTTTTGATCCTGTTTTGCCAGAGTAAGTTTTGCTGCACCGACAGCCTTTTGTTTTGTTGTTTAAATAAATTATTTTTATTTAAACTCCTGCCTCGCTCGCCTCCCTGCAAATGGGTTCCAACGGTGAGGATTGTGACAGAATGACCGGACCAAACTGAAC
Source organism: Nematolebias whitei (assembly GCF_014905685.2). NCBI lineage: Eukaryota > Metazoa > Chordata > Actinopteri > Cyprinodontiformes > Rivulidae > Nematolebias > Nematolebias whitei. Next base: position 60,235,850 of record NC_056500.1, on the reverse strand, counting down.
CCAGCGGGAGGATGATTACTCTGTTCGAGTTTTTGGCCCGTGAGGCAGAGAAGACTGCCCAGAAAGACAGAGAAAGGGAGGAGAGGAGGAATCCATTTTGGGGGACCCGCCTGGCCATTAAACCTGGGTCCTCACAGCCTCTCCGACCCTCTCCGCTTCACCGCGCCGCTGCACCCCGCTGCCCACCTCCTCCTCACTCTCCACCTGGTGGGGCCAAGCAATCATCGGAGAGAGGGGGGCAAACTGCTGGTCCTCCCCGAACCCAGTGCAAGAAGGGGAGAGCTTCGCGAAGGGAGGAGAAGCCCAGCCCTCAGTCGCTGGAGGAACGGCAGAAAATTTCGCTGGGGGGGAGGTACCTGTGTCCCTCAGAGGAGCAGTACAGCCCTCCCTCGCTGGAGGAGCCAGAACGGTGGCAGGCTTCAATAGTGGCAACGTATCTGGCTCCGCTTCTGCTCCCCTGCAAGGAGACCCAGGTGGATACTCCTCATTCCAGTCCTCCTGAGGGGTTCATGGCTCCTCCACCACCTGCTGCAGCCCAGACTCCTCCACCACCTGCTGCAGCTCTGGATCCATCACCTGCTGCTGCAGCCCCGTCTCTGGTCTCTGGTTCTCCAGCT
>NC_056500.1:60176699-60220233 GCF_014905685.2 Nematolebias whitei | reverse complement strand
AATTCTAACAGCAAGGCTTTGGAGTTCACCTCTGGTTTCAGACCAGAGGTGGATTTCCCTCCTTGCAAATAGCGTTGGCCAAAAATCTTACTCTGTCCTGTGTGGTGTTTTTTGCTTCTGTTGGGTACAAGAGAAAATACCTACCATTACCTTTTATTGATTACTTGATGATTTTATTAAGTGAAAAAACTTATTAATGTGTGAGAGCATGGACAGAAATGTTTTTGTTGTAACAAGTTAAGAGCAGATCATGATGAAATAACACCACTAGATGGTAGAATTGCGAAGATAGACTTGATTTTCGATATTGTTTTCTATAAAATAATGATTTTTCTCAGATGACTGTAGTACGTGCCATGACGAGGGACTAGACACTGGGGATGGATTTGATAAACACATAAAAAAGTTACTACTTGGTGCAACTGCAAAGTTCAGTCCCCTGGCAAGAATCTCTGTCTCTGGCTGGGTGAGCTGTCTATCAGATAAATTCTTCACCCACTTTTCTGTCTCCCTGGCATGTAATTGACTACTGGAGTGTTGTCCTACACTGAATGTGTTGTTATTGGAATAGTGATGGTGTTGATGAGCTATTAGTACATTAAACTTATTTTGTTGTCGAGTCTTGGACTTGACATGCTGTGCTAAGCGTGCCTGATCTGTACAGTCCATCACTTGCTGAAGTGTGGTCTGATCTAGACACGTTGTTAGTTTCTGTTTAATGTGCTCTTCTTTGGCCTTCAAGGCCTCAATAGTAAAATTGGTCTGTCTCACCCGGTTCATTCAGCAGCTGGGTCTGTGCCTTCTGGAAGGCACACACCCAGCCGGAGACAGAGATTCTTGCCAGGGGACTGAACTTTGCGGTTGCACCAAGTACAATTCCTCTGGTGGAGATGATCATAGCCACAGAATCAGCCATCCGCAACAACAAAATGAAAGAGGCTGAAGCAGAACAGCTCAGAATCAAAGTTTCAGCCTGCCTCAGCAATGCCAAACCACCACCTTCCAACATCAGTAGAGAGGAGAGGGATGCACTCACCACTCTTATCAAGGACAAAAACATCATCATTCTCCCAGCAGACAAAGGAAGGTGCACAGTGATTTTGAACCAGAAAGACTATCATGAGAAAGTTATGACACTCCTTAGTGACTTAAACACTTATGAACCTCTGAAAAGAGATCCAGGAAGTGGTTACAAGAAAAAGTTAATAGATTGCCTGAAAATTTTGGAGCAGGACAAGGCTATTGACCGTTTTCTTTACCACAGACTGTACCCAGGGGAGGCCACACCTAGTCTGTATGGTTTACCTAAAATCCACAAACAAGGTGTACCTTTAAGACCAATTGTTAGTATGATTAACTCTGTCACTTACAATGTTTCCAAATATATGGCGTCTGTACCCCCTTTAGTCATCATTTAGTTCATCCCTTTAGTTGGTGGCTCAGAACACTACATACAGAACACCATGGACTTTGTGGACAAGCTGAGGGATGTCATCATGGAGACTGATGAAACAATGATCTCTTTTGATGTCACATCACTCTTTACGTGCATTCCTGTTGATGATGCAGTAGAGGTGGTCAGTTTAAAATTAAAATCAGACACCACTCTGAGCAGCAGGACCACGCTTTCCACAGAACAACTGTGTCAACTCTTGAAACTGTGCCTGCAGTCAACCTACTTTACATATGGGGAGCAATATTATAGGCAGAAACATGGGTGTGCTATGGGGTCTCCAGTTTCTCCTATTGTTGCCAACCTGTACATGGAGGAGGTAGAAAAGAGAGCCTTGACATCCTTTTCAGGGACACCACCAAGTCATTGGTTCAGGTATGTTGACGACACCTGGGTTAAAATCAAATCTAAGGAAGTCCAACATTTTACTGACCACATCAACTCTGTGGATAAATACATCAAGTTCACACGAGAAGATGTAAAAAATGGCAGGTTGGCTTTCTTCGACTATGAGGTCTCAGTCTCTGATAGAGGACATTTGCAAACTGAGGTGTACTGCAAACCCACCCACACAGACCAGTTTTTGCAGTTTGAACCCCATCACCCTTTGGAGCACAAGTTTGGAGTCATCAGGACTCTGTATCACAGAGCAGACAGCGTCCCCACTAGCTCAGGAGCCAGGCAGAAAGAGAAATCCCACACAAGACAGGCTCTAGAGCAATGTGGATATCTTAACTGGGCTTTCCTGAAAGCAGAGAAGAAACCCAAACAGGACTCCAGTCAGCCAACAGGTGAAAAGGAGGAACCCAGACCAGTGGTCATTCCATATGTTGAGGGAGTATCAGAGAAACTGAGATGTTTATTTTCTAAACATAACGTCCCAGTGGCTTTTAAACCCCAAAATACATTAAGGCAAAGACTGGTTCATCCCAAAGATCCAGTACCCCGGCACAAACAGAGCAATGTTGTGTATGCTGTTCAGTGTCAGGAGGGCTGTGATCAGTTTTACATGGGGGAAACAAAACAGCCACTGGCCAAAAGGATGGCCCAGCACAGAAGATCAACATCATCAGGCCAGGACTCTGCGGTCTACACTCATCTCCAGGCCAGCGGTCACTCTTTCAGGGATGAAGATGTTCACATCCTGGATAGAGAGGAACAATGGTTTGAGAGAGGAGTAAAGGAGGCCATCTTTGTGAAAAGAAATCGTCCATCGTTAAACAGGGGTGGAGGCCTCCGGGTTCAACTGTCCCCCTCTTACAATGCTGTGATTGCTAGTATCACTCAGCCCTCTGTGAACAATAAACAGCCATCAGTGTGCTAATGATCCATTGTTAGGCTGATGGTCCTTCTTGAGCATGTGATCAGCTAGTTTTGGTTGTCAGCAGCAAAACTGGTTGATCCACTCTGAGACGGTGCTATTTAAGAGACTGAGCTGAATACAGCTCCTCAGACTGAGGAAGTCTCTCAGATGAGAGACGAAACGTTTCTACATTTTTTTGTTGATTTGCTTTGTTTTTTTTTTTTTTTAATGTCCAGAGGACCAGATTTAACTTTTTTAGACTCTAACTAGAATAATCACTGTGAAAAATCACATCATGTTGCTGCTGATCTGTTTCATGTTGCTGCTGATCTGTGTCAATGTTGATATGTTCATGCGTGCTCATCTGTTCACACAGACTCATGTTCATGTTTGTGCTTATGTTCAATGTTTTTATGTTATGAGTGCTTAGTTGATGTTTTTCTTAGTTCATATCTTAGATGTTATTATTGTTTTTCTTATACATTTTATCGTTGGATGTAACTGGGACCCTGTGTACATAATTTCGCTCCACCACATGTATCACATGAGGTACTAATGACAATAAAGAAACTCTGACTCTGACTCACCAGGGGATGTTGGCATCATTGGCAAATGTTGAGAGCTGGGTCAGGCAACCTGAATCTGGCAGGTCACAAGTTAGATGTCAGCTCTGGCACTTTATTTGATCTGAGGCTGCCAGGTCACACGTCACGCTGGAAGGCATTCCGCGCTAATGTAAGGATGGTACTTTTCTGTGGCCCGGTTTGTGTCTGTTTCCCTCGTGCTCCCTCATTAGTGCCACCTGTGTCTCGTCCCAGCTGTTTGTTATCACGTCTCGTCTTGTCCCTGTATTTAAGCCATCCTATTCTGTCTTGTTCTTCCTCGGGTCGACTTCGTTGGGTACTCTTCGTTGGGTCTCTGAGTCTTTCCCTGAGTCTTCCTGGTTCCTCGAGTTCCCCATGTCTCTCGTGTCTCCTGAGTTCCCCGTGCCTCCTTCCTATGTCCATGTAAGTTTTGCTGCCCCGTCAGCTTGTTTATTTTGTACTTTCGTTTTTCATTAAAATCCTATTTTTGTATTTCTGCCGAGTTGAGTCCCTGTTCTGCACTCTGGGTTCGCTCCTCACACAAATCCTAACAGTACGACCCGACCAGAACAGAACCCAGCGGGCAGGGTTCTCACTCGGCAACACTCACCTTTTTTTCTTTTTTCCCTCCTCGTTTCATGATGGACGAGCTCCTCTCCGTCTCTGTCCTTCCACCGTCCCACCGCCGCCGCAGTGGCAGAAGACGGCTCCGGAGGCAGCCTGCGGCGACCGGCCCGATCTTGTCGGCCGAGCAGAACTTCAGAGCTGGTTCCGGTGTTTTCGTGGGAGCGGGGTCCGCCGCCTCACCTCCCAGGTTTCCGGTGGGGGCGAGATCCAGCGTCCCGCGGGAGCTCCGGACCACTCCTGTTCGGTTCGGTGAGTCCGGTCCGGTTGACGTTACAGGGGCGGGTTCCGTCGCCTCACCTTCCAGGTTCCTGGTGGGGGCGGAATCCGGCCTCTCGCCGCCGCTCCGCACCGCGGCTGTTCGGCCCAGCCTGGCCGTGTCTCTGGAGAGTTTTCCTTGTGACTCCGTGGGGGCGTGTCCCGCTGCCTCACCTTCCAGGTTTCCGGTGGGGGCGGCACCCGTCACCACACCCACTCATACAGACATTCCCTTTTTTCATTCATTTTCCCCTGAAGATATTTTTCATATTAATCAGACCATTCTCGAACTATTTAATTCTGCTAAAAGAAACCCGTCCTCCTTTGATTTAGTTTTGTCCCAGATGGAAGATTTTTTACTGTCTATCCCAGGTCTTTCTTTGCTCCCCGAATATGATTTTTTATTAACCGAATTAGAGACTCTAAAGATTCCAGTTACAGCCATTCCTGAGGTGGACTCCACGCTGCACGCAGCCATCCCTGAGGTGGACTCCACGCTGCACGCAGCCCCTGTGATGGGTCCTCATCTCTCCTATTCCGAGGGGGTCCCGGTAGACGCTCCTCATCTCTCCTATTCTGAGGGGGTCCCGGCAGACGCTCCTCAGCTATCCTATTCCGAGGGGGTCCCAGCAGATGCTCCTCAACTCTCCAAGTCTCCAGAGGGGTCGGCGCTCTCCAAGTCTCCAGAGGGGTCGGCGCTCTCCAAGTTTCCAGAGGGGTAGGCGCTCTCCAAGTCTCCAGAGGGGTCGGTGCTCTCCAAGTCTCCAGAGGGGTCGGCGCTCTCCAAGTCTCCAGAGGGGTCGGCGCTCTCCAAATCTCCAGAGGGGTCGGCGCTCTCCAAATCTCCAGAGGGGGCGGCGCTCTCCAAATCTCCAGAGGGGGCGGCGCTCTCCAAATCTCCAGAGGGGTCGGCACTCTCCAAATCTCCAGAGGGGTCGGCGCTCTCCACTACCACTGAGGATTCACCTCCATGGTCCTCTCCGTCGTCTGCTGCAGAGCCACAGGTCTCTCCGTCGTCTGCTGCAGAGCCACAGGCCTCTCCGTCAGCAGTAGCATCTCCACAGGCCTCTCCGACAGCAGCAGCATCTCCACAGGCCTCTCTGACAGCAGCAGCATCTCCACAGGCCTCTCCGACAGCAGCAGCATCTCCCCAGGCCTCTCCGACAGCAGCAGCATTTCCCCAGGCCTCTCCGTCGTCAGCAGCAGCATCTCCCCAGGCCTCTCCGTCGTCAGCAGCAGCATCTCCCCAGGCCTCTCCGTCGTCAGCAGTAGCAACTCCCCTGGCCTCTCCGTCGACAGCAGCAGCAACTCCCCTGGCCTCTCAGTCGACAGCAGCAGCAACTCCCCTGGCCTCTCCGTCGACAGCAGCAGCAACTCCCCTGGCCTCTCCGTCGACAGCAGCAGCATCTCCCCAGGCCTCTCCGTCGTCAGCAGCAGCATCTCCCCAGGCCTCTCCGTCATCAGCAGCAGCATCTCCCCAGGCCTCTCCGTCGTCAGCAGCAGCATCTCCCCAGGCCTCTCCGTCGTCAGCAGCAGCAACTCCCCTGGCCTCTCTGTCGACAGCAGCAGCATCTCCCCAGGCCTCTCCGACAGCAGCAGCATCTCCCCAGGCCTCTCCGACAGCAGCAGCATCCTCCAAGTTTCCCTCGTCTCCTGCTGCATCCTCCAAGTTTCCCTCGTCTCCTGCTGCAACTTCCAAGTTTCCCTCGTCTCCTGCTGCAGCCTCCAAGGTTTCCTCGTCTCCTGTTGCAGCCTCCAAGGTTCCCTCGTCTCCTGCTGCAGCCTCCAAGGATTCCTCGTCTCCTGCTGCAGCCTCCAAGGTTCCCTCGTCGTCTGCTGCAGCTCTCCAGGCTTCAACGCCGCCCGCTGCAGCTCTCCAGGCTTCCACGCCGCCCGCTGCAGCCCTCCAGGCTCCCACGCTGCCCGCTGCAGCTCTCCAGGCTTCCGCGCCGCCTGCTGCAGCTCTCCAGGCTTCCGCGCCGCCCGCTGCAGCCCTCCAGGCTCCCACGCCGTCCGCTGCAGCCCTCCAGGCTTCCACGCCGCCCGCTGCAGCTCTCTAGGCTTCAACGCCGCCCGCTGCAGCTCTCCAGGCTTCCACGCCGCCCGCTGCAGCCCTCCAGGCTCCCACGCTGCCCGCTGCAGCTCTCCAGGCTTCCGCGCCGCCTGCTGCAGCTCTCCAGGTTTCCACGCCGCCCGCTGCAGCCCTCCAGGCTCCCACGCCGCCCGCTGCAGCCCTCCAGGCTTCCACGCCGCCCGCTGCAGCTCTCCAGGCTTCCACACCGCCCGCTGCAGCTCCCTAGGCTTCCACGTCGCATACTGCAGCTCCCCAGGTCTCCTTAATGCAAGCCGTGTTCCCTTTGGCTCTGTGTTTTGGACAGCCTCCTGGCCACCCGCCGGAACAATGACTCTTTGGGGACGATCCCTTGACCGTCCAAATTCTCATGGTTTTCTCTGGTTCCTCGCGTCCCTTCTCTGATTCCTCGTGTCCCTTCTCTGGTTCCTCGCGTCCCTTCTCTGGTTCCTCGCGTCCCTCCTCTGGTTCCTCGCGTCCCTTCTCTGGTTCCTCGCGTCCCTTCTCTGGTTCCTCGCGTCCCTTCTCTGGTTCCTCGCGTCCCTTCTCTGGTTCCTCGCGTCCCTTCCTCTGGTTCCTCGTGTCCCTTTCTCTGGTTCCTCGTGTCCCTTCTCTGGTTCCTCGTGTCCCTTCTCTGGTTCCTCGTGTCCCTTCCTCTGGTTCCTCGTGTCCCTTCCTCTGGTTCCTCGTGTCCCTTCCTCTGGTTCCTCGTGTCCCTTCCTCTGGTCCCTCGTGTCCCTTCCTCTGGTCCCTCGTGTCCTTTCTCTCTGGTCCCTCTTGTCCCTTCTCTCTGTGGTCTATCGTGTCCCTTCTCTCTGTGGTCCCTCGTGTCCCTTTTTCTGTGGTCCCTCGTGTCCCTTTCTCTATGGGCCCTCGTGTCCCTTTCTCTGTGGTCCCTCGTGTCCCTTTCTCTTTGGTCCCTCGTGTCCTTTCTCTGTGGTCCCTTGTGTCCTCTCTCTGTGGTCCCTCGTGTCCTCTCTATGTGGTCCCTCATGTCCTCTTTCTCTGTGGTCCCTGGTGTCCCCTCTCTGGTCCTCGTGTTTTCCTCGGGCCCTCCACCCTTGCAGTGCCGCCCTCCACCCGCCCTAGTCCTTCGGGAGGGTTTTTTTTTGGGGACGCCTGGAGGCGTCCTTGGGGGGGGGGGTACTGTAAGGATGGTACTTTTCTGTGGCCCGGTTTGTGTCTGTTTCCCTCGTGCTCCCTCATTAGTTCCACCTGTGTCTCGTCCCAGCTATTTGTTATCAAGTCTCGTCTTGTCCCTGTATTTAAGCCGTCCTATTCTGTCTTGTTCTTCGTCGGGTCGTCTTCGTTGGGTACTCTTCGTTGGGTCTCTGAGTCTTTCCCTGAGTCTTCCTGGTTCCTCGAGTTCCCCGTGTCTCTCGTGTCTCCTGAGTTCCCCGTGCCTCCTTCCTATGTCCATGTAAGTTTTGCTGCCCCGTCAGCTTGTTTATTTTGTACTTTCGTTTTTCATTAAAAGCCTATTTTTGTATTTCTGCCGAGTTGAGTCCCTGTTCTGCACTCTGGGTTCGCTCCTCACACAAATCCTAACAGCTAACATATAAGTAGTTTACATTCAACCAGAGGAAAAGTGATTAATTGCTTGTATATCAGGTGGTATTGAACTGGGAGTTTATTCGAGGAAACCTTTATGGGACCCTCGACCAGAGGGATTTGTTAGTAAATTATCTAGACTGGTCCAGTTTTTTTTTTAATCTGTTCAGACGGGATTATAATGAAATTATGACCCAGTTCTGACTGGGTTAAACAGGGCAAGTGACTCTAATAAGAGTCTCCCAGGGATTCAAAATTCATCAAGGAATATAATTCATTTTGCTTGCTACATCACGCAGAACCCCTCCCTGGGCTACCACCTTATTGTGGTAGAGGGGTTTGAGTCTCCCATTGATCCTAGGAGATATGCTGTCAGGGGCTTCATGCCCCTAGTAGGGTCACCCTTGGCAGACAGGTCCTAGGTGAGGGACCAGCCTAATTGTAGCCCAGAGATCCCTTATGATGAGAAAAATAGATGGAAACTGTGTTCCATCGCCCAGACGTGGGTCACCGGGGCCCCACTCTGGAGCTGGGCCTGGACGTGGGACTTGGAGGTGGGGCACGCTGGCGCGCACCTGGTAGCTGGGCTTTTACCCGTGGAACAGGGCACAGCCCAAAGAGGAGATGTGGGTCCCCTTTCCCATGGGCTCACCACCAGTGGGAGGGGCCAAAGAGGTCAGGTACAATGTGGGATGGGTGGTGGCCAAGAGCGGGAACCCTGGCGGTCTGATCCTCAGCTACAAAAGCTAGCTATTGGGATGTGGAATGTACCTCTCTGGTGGGGAAGGAGCCTGAGCTGGTGTGTGAGGTTGAGAGGTTCCGACTAGAAATAATCGGACTCACCTTGACAAATGGCTCTGGAACTAGTTTCCTTGAGAAGGTTTGAACACTCTTCCACTCTGGAGTTTCCCCTGGTGAGAGGCGCAGAGCAGGAGTGGGCATACTTGTTGCCCCCCCATCTTGGTACCTGTATGTTGGGGTACACCCCAGTTAATGAGAGGGTAGCCTCCCTCCGCCCACGTGTGGGCAGACGCGTTCCGACTGTTGTATGTGCTTATGCACCAAATAGCAATTCAGATTACCCACCCTTTTTGGAGTCCTTGAAGAGTGTACTGGAGAGTGCGCCTCCTGGGTACTCCCTTGTTCTGCTGGGGGACTTGAACGCTCACGTGGGCAATGACAGTTAGACCTGGAGGGGTGTGGTCGGGAGGAACAGCCCCTCTGATCTGAACTCAAGTGGTGATCTGTTATTGGACTTCTGTGCTCCTCATGGAATGTCCATAACTAACAACATGTTCCAGCACAAGGGTTTCCACATGTGCTCTTGGCACTAGGACATCCTTGGCCGCAGTTTGACATTTGACTTTGTTGTCGTATCATCTGATCTGTGGCCGCATGTCTTGGACACTCGGGTGAAGAGAGGGGCGGAGCTGTACACCAACGACTACCTGGTGGTGACTTGGCTCAAATGGTGGGGAAAGATGCTGGTCAGACCTGACGTATTGTGAGCGTCTGCTGGGAATGTCTGGCAGAGTCTCCCATGAGACGGAGCTTTAATTCCCACCTCTGGGAGAGCTTCAAACACGTTCCGCGGGAGGTGGGGGACATTCAGTCTGAGTGGGCCATGTTCCGCGCCTCTATTGTCGAGGTGGCATATCGGAGCTGTGGCCACAAGGTTGTCGGTGCCTGTCGTGATGGTAACCCTCGAAGGCTGAAGTGGGAGTCCTATCAGGCCTTTTTGGCCTGTGGGACTCTGGAAGCAGCTAATGGGTACTGGCATTCCAAGCGGCATGCGGCTCGGATGGTCGCTGAGACAAATACTCAAGCGTGGGAGGAGTTCAGAGAGGCCATAGAGAATGACTTCTGCATGGCTTCAAGGCGATTCTGGTCTACCATCCAGCGTCTCGGAGGGGGTACGCCGCCAACACTATTTATAGTATGTGGTGTGCTGCTGACCTCAACTCAGGATGTCGTGGGTCGGTGTGCGGAATACTTCGACGACCTCCTCAATCCCACCAGCACATCTTCCACTGAAGAAGCAGAGCTTGGGGAATTTGGATCAGGATCTCCAGTCTCTGGTGCTGAGGTCACTGAGGTGGTTAAAAAGCTCCTCGGTGGCAGGGCCCCAGGGGTGGATGAAATTCACCCTGAGTTCCTTAAGGCTCTGGATGTTGTGGGTTTGTGCTGGCTTACACGACTCTGCAATATTGCATGGACATAGGGGGCAGTTCCCGTGGATTGGCAGACTGGACTGGTGGTCTCCCTATTCAAAAAGGGGGGACTGTAGAGTGTGTTCCATCTACAGGAGGATCAAGCTGTTAAGCCTCCCTGGTAAGGTCTATTCAGGAGTTTTGGAGAGGAGGGTCCGTCGGATAGTTGAACCTCGGATTCAGGAGAAGCAGTGCATTTTTTGTCTTGGTCTTGGAACACTGTACCAGCTCTACACCCTCAGCAGGGTCCTGAGGGTGCGTGGGAGTTTCCCCAACCAGTCTACATGTGCTTTGTGGACTTAGAGAAGGCATTTGACCATGTCCCTTGAGGAACCCTGTGGGGGTACTCCAAGAGTATGAGGTACCAGGCCCTTTGATACGGGCTGTTAGGTCCCTGTACGACTGGTGTCAGAGCTTGGTTCACATTGCCAGCAGTAAGTCGGGCTCATTCCCAGTGACAGTTAGACTCTGACAAGGCTGCCCATTGTCAACGACTCTGTTCATAACTTTTATGGACAAAATTTCTAGGTGCAGCCAAGGTGTTGAGGGGATACATTTTGGTGACCTTAGGATTGCTTCTTTTTTTGCAGATGATGTTGTCCTATTGGCTTCATCAGGTCGTGATCTATAACTTTCACTGGAACGGTTCGCAGCCGAGCGTGACAAAGACGGGATGAGGATCAGTTCCTCCAAATCCGAGGCTATGGTCTTGAGCCAGAAAAGGGTAGAGTGCCCTCTCCGGGTTGGGGAGGAGGTCCTGCCCCAAGTGGAGTAGTTTAAGTATCTTGGGATCTTGTTAACAAAGGAAGAAAAATGGAGCGTGAGATCGATAGGCGGATAGGTTCAGCATCAGCAGTAAAGTGGGCGCTGTACTGGTTTGTTGTGGTGAAGAGAGAGCTGAGTCAAAAGGCAAAGCTCTCAATTTACTGGTCCATCTACATTCCCACCCTCATCTATGGTCATGAGCTTTGGGTTGTGACCAAAAGAACGAGATCACTGATACAGGCGGCCGAAATGAGTTTTCTCCGCAGGGTGTTTGGGCTCTCCCTTAGGGATAGGGTGAGAAGCTTGGTCACCCAGGAAGGACTCAGAGTAGAGCCTCTGCTTCTCTACATCGAGAGGAGCCAGTTGAGGTGACTCGGGCATCTGGTTAAGATGTCTCCTGGACGCCTCCCTGGTGAGGTGTTCCGGGCACAACCCACTGGGAGGAGACCCAGAGGAAGACCCAGGACACGCTGGAGGGACTGTTTCTCAGCTGGCCTGGGAACACCTTGGGATTCCCTTGGAAGAGCTGACCCAAGTGGCTGAGGAGAGGGAAGTCTGGGCCTCCCTACTTAGGCTGCTACCCCCACGGCCCAACCCCAGATAAGCAGAAGAAAATGGATGGATGGCTGGATGGATGGATAGATAGATGGATGAATGGACATCATGCAGAAAGGCTTTTGAAGCACCATCTCATTTTTCCTTACGTCAAACCACGTAAGATCCATTGAGATCGCACTTAGTCACTCCCCCTCATACATGACAGGTTGTGCTCCCCTTCTGCGAAGGAGGAGTCTAGGCCCTATAAACCTGTAATGACAGAGGACATCCGCTCTGGCCGGTTACTGATCTTGTGTCATAGACCAGAGAGGCCAGCGCTATAAACTGTAACCTTTTCCTATCTTGATTTAAATACATTTGGAAAAACTGAATTCACGTTTTCTTGATTTATTGTTAGTGTGAGTGCCACTTCTTAGTGAGGTCCAAGCCAGGGGAGCAGCGTGGGTTGGAGGCAGGTCCTGGGTCCAAGAGGCTAGCACATACTTTTTGCCCTGCTCCCCTCAGGCAGGAGGTTGAAGAGCATTAGGTGTAGAACCACTAGACTGAGGAACAGCTTCTACCCTGAGGCTGTTAGACTCATGACTCTCTAACCAGGATAATCACTGTGAAAAAAATCACATCAGGCTACTAATTTATTTCATGGTGCTGTGTTCATTCTGATCAACCAGACTCGTGTTAGGGCTGCTAATGGGCATATTGTTTTTATGCTATTAGTGCTTAGCAAATTTTAGTTAACGTTTTTCTTTGTTCATATCTTAGAACTTATTACTGTTTTTCTATTACATTTTATTGTTGGATGTAACTGGGACCCTGTGTACACAATTTCATTCTACCACATGTACCATATGTGTTGTGAATGACAAATAAAGAAACTCTGACATGCAGCTCTTTGGTCCCTCTGCAGTGACTCTTTCAAGCTTTGACCAAAACTGAAATAAAACTGAATTTTATTGGTTTTTATTGTAAGGATGGTGCCATCTGGTGGGTCTTCCTTGTCTGTGCTCCCTAGTGTGTCTCCTCATTACTCCTGATTGGCTTCTCCCTTGTCTCGTGCCAGCTGTTTGTTATCATGCACTGTCTTGTCTATGTATTTAAGTCTGTCTGTGAGTGTTGTTCAGTGTCGGGTCATCATTGGATCACTTCGTCTTGCCCTGTCTTTTTGTGTACCCAGTCCTGAACTGTTCCTAGTTTCCCCGTCCTATAAGTTTGCTGCCACAAATCAAAAATGAACCCGAAGACGATCCACCGGACTTTTGCCGACATCCCTGACTGCGACAGCTGATCCTACTCTGCCTAGCAAGGCTGAGTTTCCAGGACCTTGTTCCAGTACTGTTGAGAGAGCCGATCCAGACACCTCACCCCCTAGGATCCTAGTGAAGTTGGAATTTGGCACTTCACTCCTGCACAGAGTTCCCACAAGGATCAGTCATGTCACCCCGCAGCTCCAGCCCCCACCCTGCTCTCCTCAGACTGAACCTGAAACTTGGGGGAGAGTTTTGCAAGGGAAGGGGCACTCCACCCCCCGTTCATCTAAGGATCAAATGAAGGGGGGCAAGCCCACAGAACAGTCAGCATGGCTGTTCCACACCACTCCAGCAGAGGTCATCACAGAAAACTCTTTATGGGTGGTAGGTACCTTTGATATCCATCAAATTAACAATAACCTTCAAAACCTGTTCTTTTCAGCTAAATGCAACCCTGACTGTTCGAACACCTTACTCACGTTAACTGAAAATTTTTATTATCTGTACCCGGCCTCACATCAATCCCAGAATACCATCAGCTTATGGTTGAGATCAGGCCCCAGTTCCAGAGCCTGAAACAGCCTCTGTCCCAGTGCCTGACATGGCCCCTGTCACAGTGCCTGACTCGGCCACTGTCCCAGTGCCTGACTCGACCCCTGTCCCGGTGCCTGACTTGGCCCCCGTGCTAGTGCCTGACTTGGCCCCCGTTTTAGTGCATGACTCTGTCCCCGTTCCAGCCCCAGACTTGGTCCCTGTTACAGTGCCTGACTCATCTCAACAATCTGACCCTGGCCCACAACCTGATTCTGTTCCACAGCCCAACACAATCTCTCAGCCTGACTCAGTCTCATAGCCTAGGTCCCCCTTCCCATGGGCTCACCACCTGTGGGAGGGGCCAAAGGGGTCAGGTACAATGTGGGATGGGTGGTGACCGAGGGCGGGGACCCTGGCAGTCTGATCCTTGGCTACAGAAGCTGGCTATTGGGACGTGGAATGTCACCTCACTGGTAGGGAAGGAGCCTGAGCTAGTGTGTGAGGTTGAGAGGTTCCGGCTAGAAATTGTCAGACTCACCTCTACGCATCACTCTGGCTCTGGAACCAGTTTCCTTGAGAGGGGCTGGACACTCTTCCACTCTGGAGTTGCCCCTGGTGAGAGGCGCCAAGCAGGAGCGGGCATACTTATTGCCCCTTACCTTGGTACCTGTGTGTTGGGGTTCACCCCGGTTAATGAGAGGGTGGCCTTCCTCCACCTATGTGTGGGGGGACAGGTTCTGACTGTCATTTGTGCTTATGTACCAAACGGCAGTTCAGCTTATCCGCCCTTCTTGGAGTCCTTGGAGGGGGTACTGGAAAGTGCACCTCCTGGGGACTCCCTTGTTCTGCTGGGGGACTTCAATGCTCACGTGGGTAATAACAGTGAGACCTGGAGGGGTGTGGTTGGGAGGAATGGCCCACCTGATCTGAGCCCAAGTGGTGTTCTATTGTTGGACTTCTGTGCTCGTCATGGATTGTCAATAGCAAACACCATGTTCAAGCATAAGGGTGTCCATATGTGCTCTTGGCACTAGGACACCCTAAGACGCAGTTCAATGATTGACTTTGTCATTGTCTCATCTGATCTGCGGCCACATGTCTTGGACACTCGGGTGAAGAGAGGGGCGCAGCTGTCCACTGATCACTACCTGGTGGTAAGTTGGCTCCGATGGTGGGGGAAGATGTTGGTCAGACCTGGCAGGCCCAAACGTATTGTGAGGGTTTGCTGGAAAAGTCTGGCAGAGTCTCCTGTGAGACAGAGCTTTAACTCCTACCTCCGGTGGAACTTCGAACATGTCCTGGTGGAGGTGGGGGACATTGAGTCCGTGTGGGCCATGTTCTATGCCTCTATTGTCGAGGCGGCTTACCGGAGCTGTGGCTGCAAGGTTGTCGGTGCCTGTCACGGCAGCAACTCTCGAACCCGTTGGTGGACACTGTTGGTGAGGGATGCTGTCAGGCTGAAGAAGGAGTCCTATTGGGCCTTTTTGGCCTGTGGGACCCCGGAAGCAGCAGATGGGTACCAGCATTCCATATGCCGAGGCAAAAACTCGGGCATGGGAGGAGTTCGGAGAGGCCATGGAGAATGACTTCTGCACAACTTCGAGGCGATTCTGGTCTACCATCCGGTGTCTTGGGGGTGGGGGGGGGGGGGCGGTATACCACCACCACTGTTTATAGTGGGAGTGGTGTGCTACTGACCTCAACTCGGGATGTTGTGGGTCAGTAGGCAGAATACTTTGAAGACCTCCTCAATCCCACCGGCATGTCCTTCACTAAGGAAGCGGAGCCTGGGGACTCTGGGTTGGGCCCTCCAATCTCTGGTGTTGATGTCACCGAGCTGGTTATAAAGCTCCTCTGTGGTTAAAAAGCTCATTTGTTGTTGGGTGGATGAGATTTGCCCGGAGTTCCTTAATGATCTGGATGTTGTAGGGTTGTGTTGGCTTACACGACTCTGCAATATGTGTAGCCATCGGCGGAAGTTCCCCTGGAATAGCAGACCGGGGTGGTGGTCCCCCTATTCAAAAAGGGGGACTGTAGAGTATGTTCCAACTATAGGGGGATCACGCTCTTAAGCCTCCCTGGTAAGGTCTATTCGGGGGTACTGGAGAGGAGGGTCCATCAGATAGTCGAACCTTGGATTCAGGAGGAGCAGTGCGGTTTTCGTCCTGGTCGTAGAACACTGGACCAGCTCTACACCCTCAGCAGGGTCCTGGAGGGTGCGTGGGAGTTTGCCCAACCAGTCTACATGTGCTTTGTGGACTTAGAGAAGGCATTCGACCGCATCCCTCTGGAAACCCTGTGGGGGGTACTCTGGGAGAATGGGGGGTACTGGGCCCTTTGATACGGGCTGTTAGGTCCCTGTATGATCGTTGTCAGAGCCTGTTCCGCATTGCCGGCAGTAAGTCGGGCTTGTTCCCAATGAGAGTTGAACTCCGCCAAGGTTGCCCTTTGTCACCGATTCTGTTCATAACTTTTATGGATAAAATTTCTAGGTGCAGCCAAGGTGTTGAGGGGATCCGATTTGGTGGCCTTAGCATTGCGTCCCTGCTTTTTGCAGATGATGTTGTCCTATTGGCTTCATCAGATCGTGATCTACAGCTTTCGCTGGAGCGGTTCGCAGCCGAGTGCGACATGGCCGGGATGAACATCAGTTCTTCCAAATCCGAGGTCTTGGTCTTGAGCCAGAAAAGGGTAGAGTGCCTTCTCTGGGTCAGGGAGGAGGTCCTGCCCCAAGTGGAGGAGTTTAAATATCTTGGGGTCTTGTTCACGTTTGAGGGAAAAATGGAATGTGAGATCGATAGGCGGATAGGTGCAGCATCTGCAGTGAAGCGGGCACCGTACAGGTCTGTCATGGTGAAGAGAGAGCTGAGTCAAAAGGCAAAGCTCTCAATTTACCGATCGATCTACGTTCCTACCCTCATCTATGGTCATGAGCTTTGGGTTGTGACCGAAAGAACAAGATCTTGGATACAAGCGGCCGAAATGAGTTTTCTTTGCAGGGTGTCTGTGCTCTCCCTTAGAGATAGGGTGAGAAGCTTGATTATCCGGGAGGGACTCAGAGTAGACCCACTACTTCTCCACGTCGAGAGGAGCCAGTTGAGGTGGCTCGGGCATCTGTTTAGGATGCATCCTGGATGCTTCCCTGGTGAGGTGTTCCGGACACGTCCCACCAGGAGGAGACCCAGAGGAAGACCCAGGACAGGCTGGTATGACTATGTTTCTCGGCTGGCCTGGGAACACCTTGGGATTCCCCTGGAGGAGCTGGACCAAGTGGCTAGGGAGAGGGAAGTCTGGGCCTCCCTACTTAGACTGCTACCCCCGCGACCCGACCCCGGATAAGCGGAAGAAAATGGATGGATGGAGTTTATTTACATTATTATGGGGTGTTATGGTGATTTTTTTCTTAAATTAACATGGTTGAACAACGTGATTTTGTATGTTACATATTAAGGTATTAATTTTATTGAATGTTTGATGATTTGGTAATTGCCTACTGTTTAATTTTTGACTGAAATGATGAACAGGCATGATGTAGAATAGAATTAAGTCGGACGGCATGAGTGGTTATAAATACGCCCTTGGTGCAAATGCGATGATAAACTTGATTTTGATATTGTTTTCCATGAAATAATGAATTTTCACTGTGGACCTGTGGACCATCATGACACGTAACAACGTACCATGATGAGGGACTGGAGACCTGGGATGGGTTTGATAAATACATGAAAAGGAATTTTTAGGATATAGATTTTCCAGGGGGTGAACTTATGAAATATTTCAGTCTAAATTGGGACTAAACTGAGGGATGGTTGAATGGGTGAATAGATTTGTTGATGTGGCAATATCTTTTTCATATCTGACCACCAGGGGGAGATGGGAGGTTCTGTTATTTATGTACAACATGTAAACACATTAATGTTTATGTAAGGATCCTACCCTGCACCCTGCCTTTCTCTCTCCTCTACACTCCTAATTGGCTCCAGCTGCAGATGATCAACTCAACACCCAGGAGGAGTATAAGAAGATTCAGGAACCACTCTGCAGGCGCTGGGACATTGCCTACCAATGGTAGTTGTGTTCTGGCCAGTTATTCAGTGATATTAGTAAAGACTAATATTGTGTTTTTTCCTCTGTGCTTCCTCAGAGTTTGGATCTTGCTGTACCTGCCCTGCTTGAGTTCCATGTGAACTGTGACTCCTCCTGCCTATCTACAATTGCTTGATGCCTTCCACCACTTGCCTAAAAACTACTTGTTGCTTCACCTTGTGCCACTGGACACCATCTGGACATAATACCTTCACATTCTGTTTTCCTGCTACACACCGTAAGAATTATTCAACAAAATATATTCTTATCCAACCACAGCCCTTTAAGTTACTGCTCTCTCCCCAGGTGTTCCCGTTTCCCTCATTGATGTTTTATTTATTCACCAACCTGTAAATAAACACTTTAAATTATTATCTGAGTCCTGGTGTCTGTTCAGTTTTGGTCTTTCATTCTGGGTACACCGCAATCGTTACAGAATGTCCCAGCCAAACCAAGAACCCCTGAAAGACTCCGGATCTGAACAGAGCCAACTCACTCTTCAGGCTATGTTACACAGAGTAGAGAAAAATGAAGCTACTCTTGAACACTTGTTAAACATGCAACAGACTAACCAGTCTAATCTCCAGGAACTGGGCAGCATGTTGTTTTCAGTCAAACAAGGGATGACTCAGCTCCTGCCATCTGCTGCTACACCTACACCTAATGTCAGTCTTCCTATTTCTAATCCTTCCCTAATGACCACCACAGAGCAAAATTTAAAACCGGCAGAACTTTTTTGTGGAGAGCCTGAAATATGTGGGGGCTTTGTACTTCAGTGCGAATTAACGTTTCAGAGAGCACCCAGTCTTTATTCTTCAGATGCTGCCAAGATCTCCATTTTCATCACTCAGCTAAAGGGGGACGCATTATGTTGGGCTCATGCTCATTTATCCTCTCACCCTGTCAGTACCTTAAGCTTTTCCTCACTTTTAGAAGATTTCAAGAGCATGTTTGATCAACCCCTCCAACAAGCAGAAGCAGTAAAACGTCTACTCACCCTTCGTCAAGGCAGACGCTCTGTTACGGTTCATGCTCTGGAGTTCAGAATCACCGCTGCCCGAACCGGATGGGGAGAGGTCGCACTCAGAGGTACCTTCCTACACTCTCTTTCCAACTCCATAAGAGACCACTTAGCGGCACTAGATGAACCACAAAGTTTGGACGAGCTAATTCAGTTAGCCACACGTATTGATAACCAACTACAAGAACGAAGGTGGGAGAGAGACTACGATTCCCAGAATTCACCTGCTTCCGGTTTTCACTCGACACTGAGACAACCACCTGCACTAATGCTAGAATACAAACCCGACTCAGAACCAGAACCTATGCAGCTGGGTCGCACTCGCCAGACAACCACCTACACTAATGCTAGAATACAAACCTGACTCAGAACCAGAACCTATGCAGCTGGGTCGCACTTGCCTCTCTCCAGAAGAGAGACAAAGAAGAATTAACAATAAAGCTTGTATCTATTGTGGTAAACAAGGACATTTTATTGCTCGTTGCCCGCTCTTGGGAAACGGCTCCTCTCACCTATAAGACAGGAGATATTGGTGAGAAACTCTTCTTCTTCTCCTGTCTCCCGCTTGGAACTCAACACTACCATTATCGTTGATAGAGAAAGTAAATCAGTTGTTGCTCTAGTGGACTCTGGGGCTGAGCAAAACCTCATTAGCCAGGACTTGGTGGAACTCCTATCCATCCCCACACAACTTCTCCCCACGCCACTGACGATGGCCGGGCTAACAGGTCAAAAGTTCGCTTCAGTTTTTCAGAAGACTGTACCAGTACACCTCATGATCTCCGGGAACCATCATGAACACAGTGAGTTCTTTGTATTCGAATCACCCGTTACACAGCTTGTCCTAGGTTTTCCTTGGCTCAGGGATCACAACCCCATAATTAATTGGAGGGTTAAAAGAATAGAACAATGGAGCCCACACTGTTTAATGAACTGTTTAAGAACTACTGTTCCTTCCACTATTAAACGTCCTGAGGCACCCGATCCAGTCAATTTGTCTAAGATTCCTACTGTTTACCATGACCTTGCCCCTACATTTAGTAAACAAAAGGCCCTGTCATTACCATCGCACCATCCTTATGATTGTGCTATTGATTTACTACCAGGGGCTCCTCTTCCTTCTAGCCGCCTTTACAATTTGTCTGGTCCAGAACGTGACTCTATGAAAGAGTATATCTCCAAATCATTGAACTCAGGAATAATTCGTCCCTCCACCTCTCCTGTTGGAGCGGGAGTTTTCTTTGTGGCTAAAAAAGACAAGACCTTACATTCCTGCATAGACTATAGAGGATTAAATCAGATCACAATTAAGAACAAATATCCTTTACCTTTAATAGACTCTATCCATGAACAATTGCACTCTGCCAAAATATTTTCCAAATTAGATCTTCGCAACGCTTATCACCTTGTCCGAATCAAGAAAGGTGATGAGTGGAAGACAGCATTTAAGACACCACTGGGACATTTTGAGTACTTAGTCATGCCATTTGGTCTCACCAATGCCCCTGCAATTTTTCAAACATTGGTTAATGACATTTTAAGAGACTTTTTGAACATTTTTGTATTTGTGAATCTGGACGACATATTGATCTACTCAGGGGATGAGGAGCAACATGTTCACCACGTCAGGACTGTCCTACAACGATTATATGAGAACCAACTGTACGTTAAAGCTGAAAAGTGTGATTTTCATGTACAATCTGTCTCCTTTTTGGGCTTTATTTTTGAAGGAGGACAATACCGCACAGACCCTGAGAAAACTAAGGCAATGGTGGAATGGCCAACACCTGAGACACACAAACAGCTGCAGCGATTTCTGGGCTTCGCTAACTTCTACCGTAGGTTCATCAAGAACTATAGCAGGATCGCTGCTCCTCTCACCCAATTGACTTTTAAGTGGACTCATGAAGCAGAAACAGCTTTTGGTGAGCTAAAAATACTTTTTTCCTCTACCCCTATTCTTTGCCACCCCGATCCTAAGAAACAGTTTATCCTTGAGGTCGATGCTTCTGACACTGGCGTAGGAGCCATTTTGTCTCAGAGATCTCCTGTTGACAACAAAGTGCACCCCTGTGTGTTCTTCTCTCTACGCCTTTCCTCTGCTGAACAGAATTATGACGTGGGCAACCGTGAGCTCCTTGCTGTCAAGTTGGCCTTGGAGGAGTGGCAACACTGGCTCGAGGGCACAGACACACCATTCCTCATTTGGACTGATCACAAGAACCTCACTTATCTCCGCGAGGCCAGGAGATTAAACCCCAGACAAGCTAGATGGTCGTTATTTTTTACAAGATTTAACTTTGTACTGACTTTCAGACCCGGCTCAAAAAATGTGAAGCCCGACGCCCTGTCTCGTCAGTTCTCACCACCAGAGGACACCGAACAGGAACCGAACATTCTACCCTCATCCTGTGTGGTTGGTTCGTTGACTTGGTCCATTGAAAAGGACATCTTAGAGGCCCAGAAGTCCGAACCTGACCCTGGGACAGGCCCTGCTGGCACTATGTTTGTACCCACCAGTATCAAGGCTAAGGTACTCAACTGGCTCCACACTCGTAAGATTTCTTGTCACCCAGGTGTTGCTCGTATGCTAGCTCTGACTAAGAGACACTTCTGGTGGCCCTCCATGAACGAGGATGTAAAGAATTACGTAGCCGCTTGCCCCACATGTGCCAGAAGTAAGACTGGCAACCAGCATCTAGCTGGAAAATTACAGCCACTCCCCACCCCTAGCCGCCCATGGTCCCATATATCTCTAGACTTTGTTACTGGGCTGCCCCCCTCTGATGGTAAAACTTTTATTCTCATTGTCATTGACAGATTCTCTAAAGCAGCTCATTTCGTTCCGTTACCCCAGCTTCCCTCGGCCTTGGAGACGGCCCAGCTGTTGGTCCAACATGTTTTTCAAGTTCACAGCATCCCATCGGACATTGTTTCTGACAGAGGATCCCAGTTCATATCACAGGTATGGAAGAACTTTTGTAATTCCTTAGGGGCCTCTGTCAGCCTAACATCGGGTTACCACCCACAGTCCAATGGTCAGGCCGAAAGGGCCAATCAGGAATTGGAGGCTGCCCTCAGGTGTGTGGTGGAGGACAACCCCTCCACATGGAGCCAACATCTGGTATAGGTGGAGTATGCCCACAACACCCACACATCATCTGCTACTGGTTTGTCTCCATTTGAAGCCTCCCTTGGTTACGCTCCACAATTGTTTCCCAGTCAAGAAGGTCATGTAGCAGTTATTTCTGTGCAACATCACTTCAGGAGATGTCGTCGGGTCTGGCGCCAAACTAAACTCGCCCTACTGCGCACAGCTGCCAAAAACAAGGAGATTGCAGATCATCACCGATCTGCAGCCCCATCTTACAAGGTTGGACAAAGAGTCTGGCTGTCGACCCAGAACATCCACCTCAAGGACACCCCATGTAAGTTGGCTCCCTGCTTCATCGGTCCCTTTAGCATCACGCGTATCCTGAGTCCCACAGCAGTCAGACTCCAGCTACCCGAATCTATGCGGATTCATCCCACCTTCCACGTGTCTCAACTCAAGCCCATCGCGGAAAGCCTGCTGTGCCCTCCTGCCGACCTCCCTCCGCCCCCCTGTCTCATTGACAACCATCCAGCCTTCACGGTCCGCCGCATCCTGGACGTTTGGCACCGGGGGCGGGGGTTCCAGTATTTGGTTGACTGGGAGGGTTACGGTCCAGAGGAGCGCTCTTGGATCCCGAGGTCCTTCATCTTGGACCCCAGCCTCATCACCACTTTCTTCAGGGCACACCCAGAGAAGCGCTTCAGGTCGCCGGGAGGCGACTCTTGAGGGGAGGGTAATGTAAGGATCCTACCCTGCACCCTGCCTTTCTCTCTGCTCTACACTCCTAATTGGCTCCAGCTGCAGATGATCAACTCAACACCCAGGAGGAGTATAAGAAGATTCAGGAACCACTCTGCAGGCGCTGGGACATTGCCTACAAACGGTAGTTGTGTTCTGGCCAGTTATTCAGTGATATTAGTAAAGACTAATATTGTGTTTTTTCCTCTGTGCTTCCTCAGAGTTTGGATCTTGCTGTACCTGCCCTGCTTGAGTTCCATGTGAACTGTGACTCCTCCTGCCTATCTACAATTGCTTGATGACTTCCACCACTTGCCTAAAAACTACTTGTAGCTTCACCTTGTGCCACTGGACACCATATGGACATAATACCTTCACATTCTGTTTTCCCGCTACACACCGTAAGAATTATTCAACAAAATATATTCTTATCCAACCACAGCCCTTTAAGTTACCGCTCTCTCCCCAGGTGTTCCCGTTTCCCTCATTGATGTTTTATTTATTCACCAACCTGTAAATAAACACTTTAAATTATTATCTGAGTCCTGGTGTCTGTTCAGTTCAACACCACAAGGAAGGATCTCTTGTAAAGATCCGTCCCACAGTGGATCCTAAGAAAATGGCTGCAGATGTCGTCCGATCCTTCCACCCAGACTTGGCTGGTCTTTCAGTTCCCCCGGGCTGTAGGACCGCCCAAATGCCAGGCAGAGCTCCTCCCAGACCGATAGCAACTCCTCCCAGCAGTCTGCTGAGCTCCTCGTCTCTGCGGACAGCCAACTGTAGGTGCCGAGGGATGATCCTGTCCTTCTGCTGTCATGAGCCGTGTTTCCTGCTAGTTCCAGGATCTCAGTGGTCAGGCACTCAAGCACAGCTGGCAGGTAAATGAGAATGCATCCACAGAACATCCTTTTCAACTCATTTGAGATTTGGGGCTGTAGTTGAGCTATTATTTGACCTTTTGAGATGTTAATCAGCTACTGCTGGTTGTAGAAAACTGCCTTGTTGCCATGGTTACGCATCATAACAAATGTCCAAAACTAAAAAAGTTTCAGTCAAAATCCTTCCATTTGCACAGCATCCCATACCAGAGAAAACAATCATCCAAAAAATGTGATTTACATCCAGCAAAATAGGAATTAAAGTTTCCAAAAGCAAAATCTCAGAGTGAAAGTAACAGAGCTACTCCAACATGCAGCCACCTTGAGCGGTGCAATTCTAGAATTTCATGCATCTCACTAGGAGGATGCTGGAGTCATTGGCTAAATGCCGGGAGTTGGAACAGACAATTGACCTGAAGGTGGGTCACACATTAACTGTCAGCTCTGGCATTTCATTTGACCTGATGCTGGTCAGATCACACGTCACACGCTGGAAGGCATCTGCCACTAACATAAGAAGTAGTTTACATTCAAACAGAGAAACTGATTAATTACTTAACCATCAAAGTCCTGGCTCAATAATCCAGGTATACAATCCAACAATTTTCAGTCAGTTCATCTGGACAGATTAATTGCTTGCATATCTGGCAGTATTTAACTGGAAGTTTATTTGAGGAAACCCTTTGGGTTCCTTGCATCAGGGGGAGTTGTTAGTATATTTTTATTATCACAGAGCACTTCGCTCTCAGACTGCAGATTTACTTGTGGTTCCTAGAATTTACAAAAACAGAATGGGAGGCAGATCTTTCAGTTATCAGGCTCCTCTCTTGTGGAACCAACTTCCAATCTCTGTCCGTGAGGCTGACATATTATCCAGTTTTAAAACTAGGCTTAAGACTTTCCTTTTTGCTAAATCCTATAGTTAGGGTCGGCTTGGGTTTCCTGAGCTGTCCCTTAGTTATGCTGCTATAGGCTTAGACTGCTGGAGGACAAACTGACCACAATTGTCAGGAATCAGTTTTTAGGATTCATAAACTCAGACGAACAACAAGAAGGTTTAAAATATATATATATAATTTGCAGCTGCTGGTGGGAGTCAGGATCCAGAGGCAGGAACAAAACTGCAAAGATATGAGAGTTAGTGGCTTGTGAGTCTTTGGGGAATTGTTTGCTATAATTAATAATCACTAACCTTCTCGGGCAGGCATGGAGATTTGCACCTGTCAAAGCTTGTGTAGATGATGTCACCATAGATGGTGGAGACACAGCTGCAGAGGTACGCTGCAATAGCAATGAGTGTGTGTGTGTGTGTGTGTGTGTGTGTGTGTGGGGGGGGGGGGTTATCCAAAGATGGGGTCCTTCAAGAGAGGCAGAGGTCTTTAAACAGGTCCAAAGGGTGATCCAAAATCCAGAGTCCAGGGGCCAGAAGCAAAGTAAGTAAGTAAAGTTTATTTCTAAAGCGCTTATCAAAGACATAAAATCACAAAGCGCTGTACATAAAATCAGACATAAAATCACAAATTGTTGTACAAAAAAAATCAATGCTAAAATATACAAAGAATAAAACAAGCCTAAGAACTACAAGCAGCACAGTAAAATCATGACATAAAAGCCTGGGAGAATAAAAGTGTTTTCAGTTGCTTTTTAAAAACCTCAACAGAGTCAGCAGAACGAAGTTGCAGTGGCAAACTGTTCCACAGTCTTGGAGCCACTGACTGAAAGGCCCTGTCCCCTTTAGTTTTCAGCCGTGTACGTGGAACATCCAAGAGGTTCTGTGACTGGGAGCGAAGACCACGAGCAGCAGAGTATTTGGTCAAAAGTTGACAAAGATACACAGGAGCCTGGCCATTTAAAGCTCTGTACGTCAGCACAAGAACTTTAAAACGGATTCTAAACTCGACTGGGAGCCATTGTAGTGAATATAGGACCGGGGTGATGTGACAATATTTGCTGGATTTGGTGAGAAGTCTGGCAGCTGTGTTCTGAATTACTTGTAGATGTGAAACAGAAGACTTGTCCAGGCAGGTAAAAAGGGCATTACAGTAGTCCAGACGTGATGACACAAAAGCGTGAATAATTTTCTCTAGATCAGTTCTGGAGACCATAGGTCGTATTTTAGAAATGTTTCTTAAATGAAAGAAACAAGAACGGGAAATAGCTTTAATGTGAGACTCAAAGCCTAATGACGAGTCAAATGTGACTCCTAAATTTTTTACTTTTGATTTGGCTACTGGGCAGAAAGAGGCAATTTTCTGATTGATTTTTGGGTGAAGATGACTCGGAGCAGTAATCAAAGTCTCTGTCTTACTAGTGTTTAAAACCAGGAAGTTACTGGCAAGCCAGTCACTGATATGGGACAAACATTGCACAAGGATGGCCAATTTATCCAGCTGGTGTGGTTTAAATGAAAAATACAACTGAATGTCATCAGCATAAATGTGATAAGAAATATCAGAAAAGGATTGAATAATGCTGGCAAGTGGGATAATATAAAAGGAAAACAAAAGTGGACCCAGAACTGAGCCTTGTGGCACCCCACAAGTTAAGGGGGCATAATCAGAGGAGAACCTGTCCATCTTGATGCAGAAAGTTCTGTGAGATAGGTATGATGTGAGCCGGTTCAAAGCTGAGTCAGAAATACCAGCCACAACCTTCAGTCTGTTTAATAAGGTTGTGTGGTCGACAGTATCAAAGGCAGCACTAAGATCTAACAGGACCAGCACAGAGCATTTTCCTTAATCAGAAGCCATTAACAGATCGTTGTGGACTTTTACCAGAGCAGTTTCAGTGGAATGGTGTTTTAGAAAACCAGACTGAAAGGGATCAGAGATCTGTAACTGACAGAACCAGGATCTGAGTTGGGTTTCTACAACTTTTTCAAGTAATTTACTGAGAAAAGGCAGTTTAGAGATGGGACGAAAGTTGGAAAGGGAGCCAGAATCAAGGTTAGGCTTCTTTAAGAGAGGGGTCACTTCTGCTGTTTTAAAATACAATGGGACGGACCCTTTGTTCAGGGAGTTGTTAATTATCATCAACACTGTTGGACCAGTACAGGCTAGAGTCTGGACAAGCAAAGAGGGAGGTAATATTTTCAGTGAACAAGTAGAAAGTTTCAGTTTGGAAATTAATGATGCCAGGTCATTTAAAGTAATTGGAACAAAAGAAGAAAATTACTCAGAACACTGAGGCTCATCTTGAAAAATAGAGGCGCTTGGATATATATTGGATTTCAGGTCCATCACCTTCTTTATGAAAAAATTGAGAAACATGTTACAGTCATTGTTTGAGGTTAATGAAGCATGGTGCACTGGAGGAGATACAATACTGCTGATAGTATCAAATAACACTTTAGGATTATTTTTGTTCAGGTGAATAAGATTGCTAAAATACGATGACCTGGCATCACTAACTGCCTTGTCATAAGCACCAAGGAGCTCCTTAAAATATTCCCGGTGGGCAACCAGACCAGTCCTCTTCCACAAGCGTTCTGTTTTCCGACAAGAGCACCTGAGTTCTCGAGTTTGATTGTTTAACCAAGGTGAACAGCGGTAAATGGGCCCACAGTGGGTTTTGTAAGGAGCAATACTGTCAAGAATGGTAAGGCAGTGATCATTAAAAGTGTCAACCAGAAGCTCCACATCATCATCATCATCATCAGGAGGTGTTGTAAATGAAAAGAGGGAAGAAAACTCTGCGACTACAAAACTGTCAATAAAGCGTCTGCGCTTACTGGTAACCTGAGAAAAAGTCTCCAAATAACAGGAAATATTAAAATAGACAACCTTATGGTCACTGAAAACAACATCTTTTATATGTAGATTATTAAGAGTGAATCCATAAGTAAAACCCAGGTCTAAAGTGTGGCCTGCAGTGTGAGTAAGCTCAGACACATGCTGTGAGAAGTTAAAAGAGTCCATAATATTAAGAAAGTCCATAGCAGGATGGTTTGTTGGATCATCAACATGAAAATTAAAATCCCCAGAGATGATGATCCTATTTAGCTTCACGGTAGAAGATAAAAAGTCCTGAAAGTCTGAGAGAAAAGATGAAGCAGGTCCAGGTGGTCGATAAACCAGGATGGCATATATAGGCTCAACTTTGCCTATCCGGACCATGATCATCTCAAAAGAGTTGTAAGTAGATGAAGTGATCATTTGACATAGAAAAGTCATTTTATTGATGACAGCAGTGCCACCTCCACGGCCTGTCATACGTGGTGCAGATAAAAAAGAACACCCCTCATGACAGAGTTCCTGGAGATGTGAAACATCATTTTCACCCTGCCATGTCTCAGAAATAAACAAAACGTCTAAGCTCTCAGAGCGAAAAAAGGCATTTAAAATGAAGGAATTATTGGCAATAGAGCGTGCATTAATTACTGACATTTTAGCGGAGAAAGCTGCTGACCGTGTAGAGGGGTCCACAAGTCATCATCAGGATCAGAGGAGTAGAACGAGGGCAGACAAGAGGCAGGCAAAGAGGCAAATCCAGAAAAGCAGGCGTGGGGTAAGACAGGAGTTTCAGACAAGATCAATGAAGAG
Organism: Nematolebias whitei; assembly: GCF_014905685.2. Classification (NCBI taxonomy): domain Eukaryota; kingdom Metazoa; phylum Chordata; class Actinopteri; order Cyprinodontiformes; family Rivulidae; genus Nematolebias; species Nematolebias whitei. Next base: position 60,192,720 of record NC_056500.1, on the reverse strand, counting down.
CTGGACATCTATAACCAAAAGGATTAGATAATCTGGCAAGGAGCAGTGAAACAAGAGTTCTTAAACAGGGCAGACAACAGGTGCAGCACATGAGGCTGATTGAGCTGTAGGTGAAGTGGGTGTGGCTGAGAGGCAGAGCTTGAGTGGAACATGACAGAGCAAAAAATGACACATGAAGGAGGCAGAAACATAACATAGCTCCACCTTTAAGGTCCGGCTCCAGACGGACCTCCAGGTTGGTCCAGGTGGGATCTGTGAAATTCCTGGATCAGGGTGAAAACGTGAAGACACCAACGGCTTGACATGCGACACATGAAATGTGGGGTGGATTCTTAGAGAACGGGGAAGTAATAGGCGGACAGCCACCGGGTTCACCAACTTTGAGATGGGGGAAAGACCCACAAAACGAGGTGCCAACTTACAGCTGTCCACATGCAGGGGAAGATCCTTGGTGGATAGTCAGACCTTCTGACTCACTTGGTAAGGTGGGTTAGGGATGCATCAACGGTTGGCACTTTTAGTATAGACAGTGGACATCTTAATAAGGGACCTCCTAGCTCTCCTCCAGGCTCGTTGGCACCTAAGAGCAGCTCTGTGAGCAGAAGGGACTACAGCAGTCTTGTCCTGGATGGTGAACACTGGCGGTTGGAACCCATAGACCATGTAGAAAGGTGATAGGCCAGTGGTGGAGGAGGGTAGGGAGTTGATCGCATGTTCAACCCAGGGTAGATTGAGTGACCACTTTGTTGGATCTTCCTCACATAATATTCTCAGCTTGGTCTCAGCCTCCTGGTACGCCCTCTCGCCCTGACCATCAGTCTGTGGGTGAAAAAAAAAACAGAAGCGAGACTGACTGAAATGCCCAAGAGGTAACAGAACTCTCTCCAAAAGCAGGATACAAACTGGGGGCCTCGGTCCGAGACAATGTTCGTTGGCAGACCATGAAGGCGGTAAACCTCATGGACCAGGACTTCCCCCAACTCTTTAGAGGATGGGAGCTTCTTGAGTGGAACTAAATGAACCATTTTTGAAAAACGGTCAACGATTGTGAGTATTACAGTGTTACCAGAAGATGAGGGTAGTCCAGTGATGAAATCTATGGAGATGTGGGACCAGGAGCGTGAAGGTATGGGAAGCGGTCGTAGGAGGCCTGCAGGTGGTCGATGAAATGTCTTGGTCTGAGTACACTGACGACATGATGAGACAAACTCCTTGACATCCTTAACCCAGTCTCTCCACCAGAACTGAGCCCTCACCACTGCCAAGGTCTTACTGATACCTGGGTGACAAAAAAGTTGAGATTGATGGCAGAGTTCCAATACCTTTTTGACGTGGGCTTCGGGGACGAACACACAGCCCTTAGGACAGTCAGCGGGTGGTGGTTGGGTCTGATGGGCCAGTCTGATCTCCTCCTCCAGCTGTGTGATTGACAGTCAGACCATCTTGGGCAGAATGAAGTCCACCTCCTCGATGGTCTGACTCTCGTTTGCTCTGTCCTGAACCCTGGACAGGGCATCAGGTTTTGTGTTTTTGGCTCTAGGTCTGTAAGAAAGTACAAAATCAAAACGGCAGAAAAACAGGGCCCACGTTGCTTGTCTGAGGTTCAATCTTTTGGCAGTCTTTAAGTACTCTAGGTTCTTGGGGTCAGTCCAGAATTTAAAGGGTTTGTTCTCCCCCTCCAGCCAGTGCCTCCACTCCTCCAGAGCCAGTTTGACAGCCAACAGTTCACGTTCCCCAACATCATAATTATGTTCTGCTGCTGATAGGCTCCTGGAGAAAAATGCACATGGGTGGATCTTTCTATCATAAAGACGCTGGCTGAGAACAGCACCTACCCCTGTGTTGGAGGCATCCACCTCCACGATGAACTGCTAATTAGTGTCAGGAGAACAAAGGATAGGAGTGGAGGCAAACATGCTCTTCAGTTTGCAGAACGCGGTCTCGGCCTGTTTGTTCCACAAGAATTTGTTCTTAACTGAGGCGAGAGCATGCAAGGGAGCAGAGATCTGACTGTAGTTTCTGATAAAATTGCAATAAAAGTTTGCAAAACCTAGAAACCTCTGCAACTGTTTTCTGTCCTTTGGGGTAGGCCAGTCAAGTACTGCAGAGACCTTGGCATGGTCCATGGAAACCTGATTGGGTTAAATGTTAAATCCTAGGAATGAAGTGGTGGTTTGGTGAAAATCACACTTCTCAGCCTTAACGAAAAGGTTGTTCTGTAGAAGTCTTAATAATACTGCCCTTACATGTTTTTTGTGGGTGTGCAAGTCCTTTGAAAATTTGAAGATGCCGTCCAGATAAACAAAAACAAACTGGTTTACCATATCCCCCAGGACATCATTAACAAATGCTTGAAAGACAGCAGGAGCATTGGACAGACCAAAAGGCATTACTAAGTACTCATAATGTCTTCTAGGTATATTAAACGCCATCTTCCATTCATCTCCCTCTCTGATGCAGACCAAATGATAGGTGTGGAAAATAGTAATTATTTTAAAGGTTTAAAATACTCTTAATAAAAAGAAAACTGGAGACACCTCTCTTTAGCTCAAATCGGAGCGCAAGGTTTATTCTTTCTGCAGAAAGGAGATGCTCACTGAACAAAATCAGAATGAGCACTGAGCACAAAGAGGCAGTACACACATTTTATACATGTTTCGTGCATCACAATAGCATCACAACAGAAGGGAGGACAAGGTTTCTCATGCTGATACCACACACAGGCTCTTGTTATCAGCACAAGGTGTTCCTTTTCTTGTGGAGCTGGTGTTTTTTAATTTGATTTGTAACAGCCTTCTGTCCTTGTGGCTAGAACATTCTGATAAAGTGGGAACATGTTGATACGAAGAGCGTCCTCAGCACGCAATCAGTCAGATAACGTCTGCATGTGTGTCCTCGTCTCTTTGCAGGTGTTGTTTGCAAGGACGTTACTGAACAGGAGACATTGAGAAGAGTTTACCAGAGTTCACATCTACACATCAACTTTAAAAGCTGCAGAATGAGCATGGATTAAACAATATTTAAACAATACGTGTCAGTTTATTTTTTTACAATTTCCCCACTTTTGTTCCAAAAGGAACAACAAAATAAAAAAACAAAAGAGTAAAACAAGGTTATATATAACAGTATAGACTTTGAATGGGATAAACATCAAGTCCAATGTATCACAGCACTTGTGGTTTGGCACAGGACTATCATAAACTTCAAATGGAAATTGCAAGAGCTGTTTTTGTGGGTTACAGACCCTGATTAAGACCTATATGCGTACAGGTAAGAAACTTCAATTTTTATTCAAAACATGAAAACATAAAAAGAACTCAAAGGAGGGCATACTGTTTTAATCAAAAAGTATAAACATAAAGCATAAAAAGAAGAAAACATAAAATTTTATTTTATTTTGTGGGTGGTCAGCAAGACCTGGAATGGTCCAGTCCACCTGGGAGAGTTCCAACGCCTTCTCCTGAAACATTTAATCATAACAATGTCTCCAAGAGAAATACAGTGCAATCGCTTTTGCGCGGGTGTAGGGAGTCCTCCTTGCACCTGAGACCTGATGGATGTTAAATGTTTGGTTAGTTCAATGCAATAGTTCATCATGTCAAGGACTAAGGTTATGTTTAGCCCTTCTGCGCATGCGCATGTACATAACTGCAATAGGCAAACATGTGACCCAGTTCTGTTTTGTGTCCTCACAAAATTTGGCCAGTTTGTTTTTCAAAGTACCATTTTCTCGTTCAACAGCGCCCCCGCTCTGTGGGTGGTAGGCACAGTGTTTTGGTAGGTCAAAATGTAGGGTCGTGGATACTTCATTCATGATCTCATTTGCGAAGTGGGACCCATTGTCACTTGGAATTCTCTGGGGGATTCCCCATCGTGGAATGATTTCCGTCAGTAAAATCCGTCAGTGGTTCAAGATGGGCTGTCCATCTGAACAAAGGAAGTGACGGTGTTTCCACAAAGTTCCAAAGTTATGTACAACACCAAAAGCATAGCGGGAGTCAGTGAAGATGTTGACAGATTTGTTTTCAGAGAGTTGACAAGCTCTGGTCAAGGCTATGAGTTCACAGGCCTGAGCTGAACAAGGAGGCAATGAACGAGCCTCAATGGTGGAAGAGGAAGTTACAACTGCATAACCGCTGTGAATAGAGCCAGTGTTAGGATCACGTGAAGATGAGCCATCTACAAAGAGTTCCCAGTCTGGGTGTTCAAGAGGTTCTTGTTGTAGGTCAGGTCTAGGTGTGCAAAGTACTTCAAGTTCAGCTAAACAGTCATGTGGTGTACCTTCGATAGGTGAAGGTAAGAGTGTAGCTGGATTTAAAACGTTGTAACGTTGGATGGTAATATTTGGCATGTCAAGGAGAGTGGTGTGGTACCTTAACCAACGCGCTGTAGACAAGTGAGCAGTTTTTTGCTCGTTTAGAATGTGAGTGACAGCGTGTAGTACAAGCAAGGTCAAATCAGAGTATCCCACAATGTCTCTACTGGCCAATACAGATTTTTCTGCTGCAGCGACAGCGCGCAAACAAAGTAGAAGTCCTGTAGCAACTGGATCAAGTTTTGATGAGAAGTAGGCCACCAGTTTCATGCGGTCACCATGCTTTTGCAACAAAACTGAGGTCATGCATCCCCCCCTTTCATCCACCGCCTGCACAAATGGGCGGGTTGGATCAGGAATACCTAGGGTGGGTGCTTTCTGCAGCTGTAATTTGAGAGTTTCAAATGCGGACAGTGCAGGTGGTGTCCAAGTCAGTTTAGAGCTCATTTGAAGGCCTTTTTCATGACAAACAGCGCGGAGTGGTGTTTCAAGCTCTGCGTAGTTTGGAATGAAATGTCGACAGTAACTGCATAACCCTAGGAATGACATTAGCTGTTTCTTTGTCCCAGGAAGAGGAAGAGCGGCAATGGCTGCAACACGCGCAGGAACCAGCTCTCTTCCTTCAGCAGAGATTCTGTGACCCAGAAATGTAACCAGTGGCAACACAAACTGTAACTTAGACAACGAGGCCTTGTGGCCTTCTGCAGCTAGATACTGCAGGAGGCGGATTGTGTGTGTTTTGCATGTTTGTGCATCAGGAGCAGCCAAAAGAAGATCATCAACATATTGAAGAAGTGTACAATCAGGTGGAAGACTGAACCCTGCCAGACTATCTCTCAAAGCCTGGTGGAAAATAGTTGGAGACTCACAATAGCCCTGGCAAAGGCGAGTGAAGGTGTAAGACTTCCCTAAAAACTCAAATGCAAACCAGTACTGGCTGTCTGGATGTACAAGAACACTGAAAAAGGCGTTAGCCAGGTCTATGACTGAAAAGTGGGTGGAGCCAGTTGGTATTTGAGACAAGATCACATAAGGATTAGGGACGATTGGTGCACGAGCTTGAACTGCAGCATTTACAGCTCTAAGATCCTGAACAAACCGCCACTCATCAGGAGGAGTGGGGCAGATCTTTTTCACTGGAAAAATTAGAGTTCTCACAGGTGAAGTAGGACAAGGAACGATTATGCCTGCTTCCAGAGGAGAGTGGAAAACAGGTGTAATGCCTGAGGCTGCCTCAGGTTTCAGTGGATACTGTAGTATTTTTGGTCGGTAAGAAGATTTAGGAGTAATTTGGATGGGCTCCTGACCTTTTATCAGACCTACATCATACTTTGTCTGGGCTCACAATGTGGGTGGAACAGCAGAGAGGTCTGGGTTGTCTGAAGTCATCGTAGGCAGTGTTAGTCATGCAGAGGTGTCAATCACTTCTTTGAATGGGGTGACCGGAAGTGATGAAACAAGTGGTTGTCTGTACATCTCCAGAGCAGGAAAGTAGAAACAAGTGTCAAGTGGTTGCCAGTCAGATGCACAATGGGCTCTCAGTGCTAGAGGGCCTAGAGAGCGCCACTGAGCTTCAGGAGGTTTAGCAAGAGAAACATGAGGAAATGAGTCAGGTACTGTGAAATAGCATGTTTGTGGTGTGACATCATCTGTGAGGCACATCAATAGGAAACATGTAGTCTTTGTCCAGCAGATATCTGTAGTATGTAAGTCAGTTGGTGGTGTTTGCATGAATGAATCTCCTAGCTGGTCAGCTGGGTCTGAAGTAACACGAGCAGTGCAATGCAGCTGTTGTTTATGCATGAATGTGCATGAAGGTGGAAGTCTATCTTTGGCCGTAGAGAGCAAGGCTGCACGCTGGCTCTCATCAGTGAGGGACCATTCGAACACAAACAGCAGATCAGGCACTAGTGTCACCAAATGGTCCGCTGAGTGTGTAGACTTTGACACCACTAGTCCTTCAGGGCTGCAATCGATGGACAGATTGAATTTGAGAATCAGATCTCTGGCCAGAAGATTTATTGGACACGTCTGTGAGAGTAGAAACTGATGTGAGTGGGCAGTGTGGTCAAAAGGGTCAATCACATTCAGAGGAGCTGTCATTGCCTCTGGGATTGCTACACCGGATGCTCCTGTGGAGTGGACAATCTTGCCACACAGTGGAGCATGCGGGAGACATTTCTTCATTATCAGAGATTGAGTGGCCCCTGAGTCCACTAAGAACTTTAGTGGAGTATTGTTTACAAGCATTGTGAGCATGGGTAACTTCAAACACGCTGACTGGGTGTATTTAAAATATGTGGAGGTGCATGTGGTATCAGTAGGTGAAACAGCTGGTGTGTGTGTGCGTGTACTTGATGTTTGGAGACCTGGACCCTCCTCGTCGCCCCCTCCTAGTCAGGATGAGTACCCGCCTCGGTGGCCACGACCTCTGGGTGGACCCTGGCTTTGACCAACCGATTGTTGGGAGCCTGGGTAAAAGTTCTGTTCATTGTTCATGGGCCATGGCTCTCGTGGTGGCATTGATGTCCGATTCTGGAATGGTCGGCCACGCCCTCGCCATGTGATGCGTTTTTGTGGGCAGTCTCTCATCCAATGGTCAGTCCCTCCACACAAGAAGCATGGCTGTGGCCCTCCTGCGTACCCACGTGATTGTTGCTGTTGTGGGCCTGGCCAAGGGCCAGGGGGTTGTGGTAGGCGTGGAAAAGCTGAAAGCTGTTGTGGTGGGGCAATGTTCAAGGTCATCTGTTATGCAGCTTGAAGAAGAGTCAGCTGAGCATTTTCTGCTTGTCTTGTCTTTTTCTTTAGTGCTGCAGTTTCTTCAGCCGTGTGCTGTTCCCAGGCGTGTCTGGCATGACGTAGGAGGTCGTTGAGGCGAATGCCAGCCTTCCAGCCTATGTAGGTGTTCTAGACGGACCTGCGGATTGTTGGCAAAAATGTATCCATCACACATTGACACAGGATGGTTTCGAAGGCTGAAGCCTGTGCAGCATCACGCCAGTCGTTGTCTGGAAAGGCGATGCCAGAGTGTGTGCGAAACACAGGGATGAGACGATCAACGTACTCTTGAGGGGGTTCGCCACTCTTCTGGACCGTGTCCTTGATCTTTGCGTATTGAGGCGTCTGGGGGAATGCTGTCTTAACTCTCCTGACAATGTCACCCACAGCTGCTACAAAGTCCTGGTTATCTGCGTGGGTGTATTCGACACGCGCCAGCCGTTGGTTGCCAGGTGGGACCTCAAACAGCTGTGCGCCTATGGTGCTTACAAAGTTCATACCATAGACAGCTGTGAGAATCCTTTTCAGTTCTGGTATGGTGGGGCGGAGAATACGAACCATGTTGGTGATGGCTTCACCCACAGCGTCTCCTCCTTGGGCCATGTCTGGGAGGTGTTGTTTGGCCAGGCTTGTCAGGTCGCTCAGTGGCCAAGTTTTGAACACCAGTTGTGGTCCGTCCGGTCCGCCCACCTCCAGCATTGGCATGGTCATGGAGCTGTCTTCGCCATCTGAAGTCATGTGGGAGCTTATGGAACCGTCGTTATGCTGTGACTGTCATATCTTCTGTATTTCAGCCTCCAGCAGCTTTTCTTTTTCTCTGAGAGCTTTAACCCGCTCTTCTTGCTCTGCGACTTTGGACTAAGTTATGATTGAAGAACTCTCAGAAGACGATGGAGGCGATTGTGAGGAGCTTGAAGACATTGATGATGAGGAGACTGTGCTGGTAGTAGGGGACAGTGGTGGGAGTGATGCAGCTGCAGCACCTCCTTCTCTTGCTGCTCCGTGTTCATCCTGCTGCTGAGGGGCAGGTGCTGGCCTTTGTCCAGTGTAGTCATCATCAGAGGTGAGAGCCCAAACAGGTTTCAGTCCAGGGCGGGTCTCATGTGCTTCCATCTGTGGTGGGGCATAGGGTGGTAGGTCTGTGAGTCCAGCCAGCGAGGGATAGATGGAGGTGGAGGGTGCGGTGGGAGGAAGAGGTCCGTGGGTCTCCGGTGCATGTGTGTGGGAAGACAGAGGAAAAAGAGAAGTTTTCAGTTTTTTTGTCACTTTCTTTGTCTGTTTTTTGGCTTTCTGAGTCTCCTGTTCTTTGTACTGCCTTTGTAGGTCTTCAACTTTTTGAGACATCTGTAATAATCTGGACTCCGTTTTACCCATCATATTTTTAGACTCATTTCTCCACATTTTAAATGCTTCCTCATGTCTGTGCATCGTTAAGTAAACCTTTTGAGGTATTTTCTTCATTTGAATCATTTTATACTTCTGCTGTAATAATTGTTCTTCGAGTTTCTGAATGTCTTCGGTTTCTAAAGACCCATTTTTAGGAAAGCCGAATTTGTGATGCCACTGAGAAACAAAGCTAAGGCAGGAATCCCCATGTAAGCGTTTCATTCTTTCTGCGATCGGACCGCTTGGTATATAATCTTGGTTTTTACTTTTTGTCGCTCCCATTTTATCTTGTTAGTCTCTCTTTCTTTAAGATGAAAGTATTTTATCTCCTCAGCCCTCTTTTATCAAGACGAGCCTACACTCAGCCCTCTTTTATCAAGACGAGCCTACACTCAGTCCTCCTAGTGAGAACTTACCTCGGTTCTTACTCTAAATTCAGAACTTACACTCGGTTCTCCTAGTGAGAACTTACCTCGGTTCTTACTCTAAATTCAGAACTTACACTTGTTTTTATGAGAACGATCTTTTTTACCTTATTGTAGGTGTCTCCGGTTTCCTGGTTCGGATACGGCCGGAGTTGATCCTCTCTCCGGAGAACCAGAACGTCCTCCCGCTCCCAAAACGTCCTACTGGAGGGACGGAGGTCCGGTGATCAGCCCCGTCATGATTCCCCGTCGATCGGACAAACTCTCGGCGTATCCCACTTCTGACACCAATTTTTGTGGAAAATAGTAATTATTTTAAAAGTTTAAAATACTCTTAATAAAAAGAAAACTGGAGACACCTCTCTTTAGCTCAAATCGGAGCGCAAGGTTTATTCTTTCTGCAGAAAGGAGATGCACACTGAACAAAATCAGAATGAGCACTGAGCACAAAGAGGCAGTACACACATTTTATACATGTTTCGTGCGTCACAATAGCATCACAACAGAATGGAGGACAAGGTTTCTCATGCTGATACCACACACAGGCTCTTGTTATCAGCACAAGATGTTCCTTTTCTTGTAGAGCTGGTGTTTTTTAATTTGATTTGTAACAGCCTTCTGTCCTTGTGGCTAGAACATTCTGATAAAGTGGGAACATGTTGATACGAAGAGCGTCCTCAGCACGCAATCAGTCAGATAACGTCTGTGTGTGTGTCCTCGTCTCTTTGCAGTTTCTGTTTGCAAGGACGTTGCTGAGCAGGAGACTTTGAGAAGAGTTTACCAGAGTTCACATCTACCCATCAACTTTAAAAGCTGCAGGATGAGCATGGATTAAACAATATTTAAACAATACGTGTCAGTTTATTTTTTTACATAGGCATTACGTAAATCCAACTTTGTAAAGATTGTGGACCCCTGAATAAGGCCAAAAGCAGATGTCATGAGTGGTAAAGGGTATTTGTTCTTAACTGTGACCTTATTTAATCCTCTGTAGTCAATGCAGGGTCTAAGTGAACCATCCTTCTTTCCCACAAAAAACGGTCAGGAACAGGCGGCACTGATTAGGCTCCCCTTTAAACACCTCAGGTGGAGTTAGGCGAGGTTCGTGGATAGGTGACACATGATACTGGGGTGACGGTGGAGCTGCAGAAACCTGCAGAGTGGTCTGTGAGGTAGAAGGGTTAGACAAGTTGTGGATCATGCTCATCATCTCCTGCATATTGTCTTCTAATTTTACTATAGCTCCCTCCACATTAGAGCACCATTCTTGTGTTGGCTTCAAATCCATATTTGGCCAGATTATACTGTCAGGAATTGGTTTTTAGGATTCATAAACTCATCCGAACAACAAGAAGGTTTAAAAAAATGTATTAATTTGCAGCTGCTGGTGGGAGTCAGGATCCAGAGACAGGAACAAAACTGCAAAGATATGAGAGTTAGTGGCTTGTGGGTCTTTGGGAAATTGTTTGCTATAATTAATAGTCACTAACCTTCTCGGGCAGGCATGGAGATTTACACCTGTCAAAGCTTGTGTAGATGATGTCACCATAGATGGTGGAGACACAGCTGCAGAGGTACGCTGCAATAGCAATGAGTGGGGGATATCCAAAGATGGGGTCCTTTAGGAGAGGCAGAGGTCTTTAAACAGGTCCAAAGGGTGATCCAAAATCCAGAGTCCAGGGGCCAGAAGCAAAGGTCATCATCAGGATCAGAGGAGCAGAACGAGGGCAGACAAGAGGCAGGCAAAGAGGCAAATCCAGAAAAGCAGGCGTGGGGTCAAGACAGGAGTTTCAGACAAGATCAATGAAGATCTGGACATCTATAACCAAAAGGATTAGATAATCTGGAAAGGAGCAGTGAAACAAGAGTTCTTAAATAGGGTGGACAACAGGTGTAGCACATGAGGCTGACTGAGCTGTAGGTGAAGTGGGTGTGGCTGAGAGGCAGAGCTTGAGTGGAACATGACTGAGCAAAAAATGACACATGAAGGAGGCAGAAACATAACAACAATTTTCACTCTGCTACTGTCTTTACTTACTCTGCTCAACCCGTTTTGTATTTGTAATTATTTTTTTCTATCCTTAACATGTGTTTTTTTGTTGTTCAGATACACCTGGACCTATACCTGGACCTACCATTCTGTGTTCGTCTGTCTCTCCTTCCTGTCCTCTCAACCAGCCGGTCAAAGCAGATGGTCGCTTGTTCTGAGCCTGGTTCTGCTGGAGGTTTTTTTCCTTTTAAAAGGGAGTTTTTCCTTTCCACTGTTGCCACTGTGCTTGCTCAGGATGGGAGATTGCAATGAAGCCAAGATTCAACTTGTCTGCTGGATTCCTTAGATAGAGAACTTTACTAATTGGCTTTTATGTATGTGAATGTTTCTGTAAAGTACCCTGAGACAACTTTGTTGTGATTTGGTGCTGTACTTGAGATATTATTTGACCTTTTGAGATGTTAATCAGCTGCTGCTGGTTGTAGAAACCTGCCTTGTTGCCATGGTTATACATCATAACAAATGTCCAAAACTTAAAAAGTTTCAGTCAAAATCCTTCCAGCTGCACAGCATCTGATACCAGAGAAAACAAAAAATGTGATTTACATCCAGCAAAATTGGAATTAAAGTTTCCAAAAGCAAAATCTCAGAGTGAAAGTAACAGAGCTACTCCAACATGCAGCCACCTTGAGCGGCACAATTCTAGAATGCCAACTGAATTGAATTGAATTATCTAGACTGACCATGGGTTTTTTGATCTGCTCAAAGATGAGATTATAATGAAATTATAACCCGGTTCTGACTAGTTTAAACGGGGCCAGCAACTCTAAAAAGAGTCTCCCAGTGATTCAATATCCATCAAGGAATAGAAGTTATTTTGCTTGCTACATCACACAGAAAAGGTTTTTAAGCATGGATGAACAGACACGTGCAGAAAGGGTGCAAGGTGAGAGGGAGCTCTCACAAAATGAGCTGTCATTACAGGCTCACTCATTTGAGGAGAAGATTAGGGATAAAGACCGTGAGTACCAAGCTGTGTGGTCAGACAACTGTGTGCTACAACGACAGTTGCAGCTCGCATCAAAGGAGCTGGACGAATGCAGACTGGAAAAGGCGGGATTACTCCAACAATGTCTGCTTTTACAAAGTGAATGTCAGACATCACAGGAACGCCTGAAAGCTTGTGAGGAGAATCTAGCCACAGCAACAAACAAGATTTCTGACGTGGGGCGAGCTGGTCTGGAACTCAAAGACGAACAAGGTCAGGGTCCAGGTCACCCACAATCACCCCAGAAAGATGTTGTTGCACCTCCTACTCTTAATCCCGTTCTAACACCTCCACCCTCATCTCGGGTGATAGGGACAGACCTGCACCGATTTGCGCCTCCTGCTCTCAATCCCGTTCTATCACCTCCACCCCCATCTCGGGTGATAGGGACAGACCTGCACCAATTTGCACTACCAACCACGCAAGTGAGACCGTTGATACTGTCTCCTTCAATGGATGATTTGCAGAAAATCTCGAAATATGTACAACGCTTTGTACCGGGACCAATGGGCTCATCTGGAACAAAAGCGTACCTCAGAGATCTTGCGTTCAGATTGAGAGGTTATCCTAATGCTACGGTTGAGGATAAGATCAGTCTGATAAGGCTCACTTCGGACAGAGAGGTGTTCACCTTCATCGAACGTCTACCTGATGCAACGAGAAGGGATTACAACCTTCTGTGTGAAGCTTTGATCAGAGAGTACGACCCCTGCACAGGACCTGCTGGTTTCCCAGCTGCTGACAAGGTCACGCAGGGCAAGAATGAACATCCAAAAGTTTATTACAAAAGAATCTTCCAAGCTTATTTTGGTAACAGAAATGAAACCGGAATGGAGGAAGACAAAGGTTTTAAATTTGTTTTCAGCAAAAATCTCCACACTGATTTTAAAAGATCAGTACAAATGATGGCAAATTTCAGAGAAAAATCCATCAATGAGATTAAACAGTGTGCTATGAATGTGTTTGAGGCATGTTCTCATGCTAAGACGCCCATAGAAGTGTTTCCTGGTGTTAAGGTTAAACCCCTCTATCTAGAACTGGAAGGACGGCGTACCTCGCCGCCTCCTCCTAAAAAAGGTGAGAAAAAACAGTCTGTTCAAACTAACAAACCGCGTCTTGAAGGTGCATGCTGGGACAAAAAAGCTCCTCTTTCAGAGGATGAACTTGATTATCGTAAAAGGGGTGGGCGTAGGACGCAAAGATATGGGAACCGAGAGGACCCATATTATCAGGGGAAGTACGAAAATGAACCCCCAAAAGACGTACCTGACCGTCCCCCACCTCGGACGAAACGAATCGAGGCAAAAAAATCACAAAAGTTCCAGAAACAAGGCCCTACACCTCTGAGCTCGGAAGAGACAGAGAAAATACGCAGGTTGTTAGAAACTTTGAAACACACTGACACGGGAACCCAACCAGGAGCACTATGCAGTAATGTAATCACTATTACATCTGAGGGCGCGAATGACAACATTACAGATGTCGGTGGAACACACCAAGACATTGCTGTTGTTGCCTCAAACAACCCCTCATCAGAAGAAGGGGGGGTAAACACACACACAACCGATGACGAGTCATCGCAAGCTGAACAATCAGAAACAGCTACTGCTGTGCTGACGGTTCAGACAAACCAAGACTACACAGACAAAAGCTGAATGTGTGGAGAAGCGTCAGAAAAAACCCAAGAGGTTTCTGTGTAACTTTATCAGAAGGGGGGTCGCCAAAAAGGCGTACCTGTCAGTGACACTCGAAGGTGTCCTCACACATGAAGCACTTCTGGACGGTGGGGCAGACATAACAATTATGTCAGCTAAACTGTTCGAGGAGCTGAGGACAGCCGCTGCCGGTGTTAACAGGATAATACCTCTCTCTGAATGTGCTATAGAAATGCAGGGTCTCTCAGAGAAGAGAACAACCCTGACAGCTATAGCAATGGTTCACATGCAGGTTGGCAAAATGACACTGTACCACCCGGTACATGTGTCTCGTGTTGACTCATTCCCATTTTTGGTTGGCCAGGATTTTATAAATCGCTTCGACGCGATTATAGATTATGGTGATCAAACGATGTGGACAAAAGTGAGCAAACCACTGCCAATAGATCCGCCTCCGGAGTGTAACACAAACTGCCCAACAGCAGGTACCGCGGAAGGCGCAAAGGACTCCTCAGCCAAGGACACAAGCCCGGTGAGTACTCCTCTGACATCATGTGAAACCAAAGAGACCCACCCAGTGGTCCAAACTCTGACCCAACAAGACAGCCTCCTCTGTGAGCTGGAGCAGTCAGAGTCAACCAAACACTACCTACCACTGGTAGTTAAAGGTGTAGAGATCCAAGGGTCCCACACCAACGATGCTGTTCTGTCTCTGTGGACAGATAAATCAGCAATTAACCGAGCTTTCTATGAAACCTTGGTTCACAAACACGTTGGTCTAGAACTAATTAAAAAAGCTTTCCGATTTCCATTAGTTCCCAATAGTTCACGGGTAGTGACCGCAGAAGGAGTCATTAACCTAAAACTGAACTGGAACCAATGAGAACTGGTTCACCCGTTTCTCGTGATCCAAAACTTACCACATGCATCCTACATAGGCTCTGATATTTTGGTAAGGTTGGGTGTCCACGTGGACACCATCAACAAGGTGCTGTAGTCCCTAAAACCAGCCACAAAGGATCCTCCTGTGCTAGACACAGCAAACCTTAAGGCTGGGCAGACCATTCCAGAGGCCTGCCAGGTTGCTAGCAACCAAACCACCACAGTACCACCTCAGGTGATTAACCTAATGGTGCGGATCCACATCATAGCTGGACAAGCTATTAGCCATAAACAGGCATATTTTCAACCTTCTCCTGCATTTTTCAACTTGGGACTGTCCGTGGAAGCCAAGAACCAAGTGAGCCTTGACTCCAGGACCACATCTATTGCTGTGTGTAACACTGGCATGGATGAGGTGCTGATCCCAAAAAACACTATGCTAGGATGGTTGATTTCCACTGACTTTCATGATTTTGAACTAGGCATTCCATTTCTGGGAGGACTCCCAGACAACCTGGTACCGAGTCAAGAAGCTGGGCCAGTATGGTTCACAAAACCAACACAGGCCATAGCTCTTTTCTCAACCGACGACGTCGACCAAGGACCTCAAACCTATGGTGTCTTACCCATAGACAGGTCCGACGACTCAGAAAGGGATTCGTTGGAGCTCCCCAAGGAGCAAGAACCCTTATCAGTCTCATCACAGATTGATCAGGTGGTCGCCCAAGCCGACGCTCTGACATCTGATGAAGAAAGAGACAAACTTCGCCAAGTTCTTTTAAAATATGAAAAGTCATTTTCAACTGACTCAACAGATTGTGGGTTGACCTCACTCCACGCAGTGAGAATCCCAACCCCACCCAACGCACCGCCAACATTTGTCAGACAATACAAGATCCCTCTGGCAGCGTACCAGCCTGTCCAGGAGATCATTGATGACCTTTTGGTCAAAGGTATAATCAGACAATGTAATAGCACCTACTCTGCGCCTCTATGGCCAGTTTTAAAACCAAATGGTAAGTGGAGACTTACCATAGACTACAGGAAGCTAAATAAACAAGTACCCTTATCCAGGTGGCCAATGACTCAGCTCCATCAGGAACTGCCAAAGTTCACCGATGGTAAGTACTTCTCGACCCTCGACGTCGGCTCTGGTTTTTGGACCATCCCTGTGCGTGCCGAGGACCAACACAAACTAGCTTTCACTTTTGGCAGCCGACAATACACCTTTACCAGGTGTCCCTTTGGCTATGCTAACTCACCTGCAGAGTTCAACATCTTTTTGAACAAAGCATGTCCAGACGCCCACGAGCGTGGGACACTGATCTACGTGGACGACATCCTTTTGAGGCAGCCAACACTGGACTCTCATTTGGCTGAGATCGACCACGTCCTCAATCAGCTAACGACTGCTGGTGCTAAAATCTCACTGTCGAAATGCCAGTGGTGCAGAACCAAGGTGGATTATGTTGGCCTCCTAGTAGGTCCGGACGGAATACAACCACAGTTGACTCGCACCCAAGGCCTAGACAACCTCAAAGT
>NC_056500.1:60175445-60176599 GCF_014905685.2 Nematolebias whitei | reverse complement strand
ACACTGATCTACGTGGACAACATCCTTTTGAGGCAGCCAACACTGGACTCTCATTTGGCTGAGATCGATCACGTCTTAAATCAGCTAACAGCTGCTGGTACTAAAATCTCACTGTCAAAGTGCCAGTGGTGCAGGACCAAGGTGGATTACATTGGCCTCCTAGTAGGTCCAGACGGAATACAACCACAACTGACTCGCACCCAAGGCCTAGACAACCTCAAAGTCCCAACCAATCTCAAAGAACTACAGAGTTTCTTGGGAGTGTGTAATTACTCTCGCCAGTTCATAGAGCATTATGCGGATCTCGCAAAACCACTGACTGAACTCTTAAAGAAAGACGTTCCTTTTGTCTGGACTGATACACAGCAGCAGGCAATGAACGCTCTCAAAGACAGGCTCAAGTTAGCCCCATGTCTAGTCTACCCAGACTACAACAAAGAGTTCTACTTGGAAGTGGGCTTCTCAACTCACTGCATGAGTGCAGGTCTATACCAAATACACGACAAAGACAAGCGTGTTGTGGCCTACGCCAGCAAAACAATGGCAGGCCCTGAATTACGGTATTCAGACTGTGAGAAGGCTCTATTGACCACTGTGTGGGCGGTGAAACATTTCTCCTGCTATATTGGTGGACAGAGGATTATTGTTGAGACATAACACCAGCCAGTAACGTTTCTGAACAGCCAACGCATCAGAGATGGTGTGGTGACAAACTCACGTGTTGCAACATGGCTTATGGCACTTCAAAGTTTTAACCTAGACATCCGCTATGGTCAAAATAAGAAGTCACACTTGGGCACTGATTTGGCAATCTGCCAAGAATGTACACAGGATGTACCAGCCACCCAACAGCCGGTTGTGAGTAAACCCTCAGCTGCTGAGGTCCCAAATCACCACTTCTTTGATAGCAATATCTGTAAAGATATGGCGACATTGTACGTGGATGGATGCTCATTCCACCACGAGAAAATCTGCAAAGCAGGTGTTGGAGGAGTTCTCCTCCAAGACCTAGAACAGGTCACATTTGGCTATAAATTGGGCTCTCAGTCTTCTCAGTACGCTGAGATAGCTGGAATCCTAATAGGCCTACAGATGGCAGTGGAACGCTCCATCCAGACGCTAGTCATCTGCACTGACTCTAACTATGCTCGACT
>NC_056500.1:60168543-60175345 GCF_014905685.2 Nematolebias whitei | reverse complement strand
TCTGGTCTGAAACCAGAGGTGAACTCCAAAGCCTTGCTGTTAGAATTCACTTTTTATTTAGTAAGAGTGACACATCAGTTTTGCATCAATAAGTGTTTGGCTTGGAATACTCTTTGATCAGAACAAAACATGTTGTACAGGTTCAGTTGATTAAATGCTTATTGTAACGAGTTTCTGATACCATCTGTATCAGTCGAAATCATCTGTATCAGTTTAAGAGTGAGGAGAAAAACAATGACAGTGCAAGATAGCTGGAATACTAGTTGATATGTTTAAACTTTGACATGTTTGGTTTTTAACAAACAGTTCTAAGTAAAAACAGCTTATGTAAATACAGAGAATTACTATCAGCTAGGACGTGGACTGATAGTTCCAGAAACGTTTGCTTTGTATGCATAGAAGTACAGAAATCATGAAGCAGTTTAAAAATTATAACAAATGAAAAACTCTTACAGTTCCCTCCTGTTTATCAGTTTAAACTCATTGAAATCATAAAAAGAAAAACAATTAACACACATTCATACAGAAATTTAAATCATAAAAAGAAAATTTAAATAACAAAAATAATGAAGGATGAAAAAATGATTTGCTTCACATGATTGAGATTGATTAAATGTCCTGTTAAACTTGTAAGAATGAATCATTATTAAACCTTTAAAGAATGAAAACAGCAAGGGTTTTAAAAACTTTTGAAATTAGAAACTTAACCCTAACTAAAGGTAAATTCAAATTGTGAAGCATTAAACTTTAGCTAATAAGAATTGCTTTTCTAAAAAAAAAATGGGAAAGAGTGATTAACTTGAAATGATGAAAATGAATTGATAAATACGACAAAACATCAGAATGTGTTTGCTTTTCAGAAGAATGACAAGAAGTAGGATTTTTTTTTAATATAGAAGAGAACATAGCTGGCCCAGGAGCAAACCATCATCTTTGTACTTATTTGTTGAAAAAAATTTCCATACAAGAATCATAATGCATCTCTTTTATACAGCACCATCATACTCTGATCGTGTCAGTAGAGTATAATTTTCTTGGTTTAACCTTGACAGGTGAAAGCTGATTAAAACTCCTGTAAACGCTTTCGTCATCATTGTTTTCAAAAGTGAGAGGACATGTGGTGAAAGCACAGAAAAAGAGGACAAGTACTACCAGGATGGGGGTGCAAATCTTCAGCAACAGATGCCACCATGGTCCAGACGTGAGCCATGAAAGAAGGTCAAAGGGTTGTGCTTCTGATGTTATACTGTCCACATACCATTTCAGCTGTTCTAGGTTGTTCAGGGCATCATGGATGTCTCTACCAGTTCCAGTTTCATCTGGGATGTAGGTGTAGCATGTGGTTCCTATAATCTTATATACCTCTCCTTGTGAGGCGGTGAGCAGGTCCAAGATGACGCGGTTCTGGATGATTATGTCTCTCATTGTAGTCAATTCCTTTGTTGTTTCATTTGCCAGTCTGTAGGTGTTGTTGTTGAGGCGCAGACGTGCATAACGGGTGATCTCAGCATGTTATTGAACTTCTACAGTTCCCACCTATGGGAATAGGCCTTGAAAGACTTTTTCACTTCCATTCCAGATCCTGTATTCCCATGGGGTGCCGGTGCTTGTGGTGAGTCATCCCCATCGGTGCACTTTGGGCATCGGTGAACGTTTCTTCCTGGTCAGTGGTGTAGAGGCTTTTCTGAGGAGCATCATGGGGCTAGATAGGTGGACCAAAGCACAATTGTTGGTTTCTTCACTGGTTTTGAGACAACTTCCCCTAAAAAGAACAGCCCCCTGTGTACGCCAGACTTCCCCACTGCCCCAATGACCTAGAGATCTAGCACTTTCTGTAACTTACAGTGGTTGAGATGCAATCCAGCTGGGTCTTTCAGGGATCTTTACTGCATTAGGCATGGTCAGCAGTACTTGGAACGGTCCTTCCCAGTGGGGGATGGCCCAGTTCTTTCTTTTGATCACCTTTATGAAGACCCAATCTCCTGGCTGGATAGGGGTGGCTTCCTGTGAAGGAGGAGAATCACAAGGCAGTAAATTTGTCTTTAACATTTTTTTCTTTCAGTGTTTTGATCATATAATCTGCTAATGTCTGTTCCTCTTCTGCTTTCTCTAGATCTGGAGAGAACAGAGGTAGACGATAAGGCCTGCCATGGATGATCTCAAAGAGAGTCAATCCATTTGATGTTAGATTATTTCTCATATAGAGTTTCACTAGGTCTAAGCATTCAGGCCAGGCTCGACATGTAGTCTCCATGCATTTTCTAAGTCTGCTCTTAATCATTCCATTTATTCTTTCTACAAACCCTGTACTTTGTGGGTGGTGGGCACAGTGTTTTTTTTTTAAGTTAGTCCTAAGTGTGAGGCCATGTTTTGTATGACCTGATTTACAAAATGTGGACCACTGTCACTGTAAATGGTTTGTGGGACACCATGTGTAGGAATAATAGATTTACATGTAGCTTTTGCTACAGTTAATGCAACTGCATGTTTGGATGGGGCAATTTCAACCCATTTTGAGAAAGCATCTACCATGACTAAACAATATTTGCAATGTCCACTTTGTGTTGAGTAAAAACTTTCAAAGGTATAATCATTCCTCTTTCTTATTTTGATTAATGGCATTTACCTCTGCATGCCATCCCTGAAATTCTGACGCACAGAATCACAAGTCTAAGTGTGAACTCTGTCACAGAGTAAACACAATAAAAACTTGTATTATCTGTAGCATTGTTCATTAAAATAGCTCAACACTATTAATGTATTAAAGAAAATATACAGATGGTAGGCACACTTAACGATATTTTAGACCATTGCATTAATACATTCAACAAGTACTTTTACTTTTAATACTTTAAGTATTTTAAAAGCAAGTACTTATTTACTTTTACTTAAGTAAACATGTGAATGTGGTACTTCTACTTTTACTTAGAGTACATTTTTGTCTGTTTATTTGTACTTTTACTTAAGTACAGTGTTTGAGTACTTTCTCCACCACTGTATTTGATACAGGGTCAGTTCCTTTTGTGTGAGCTACACATTTACAAACAGCAAGCTTAGAGGGGCATTTAATTGCTGAGCAAAGAATGTAGCATGTGTTATTGGTCTGCCTATTTAGGTCAGCAATGTACTGGCTGTCTGTGTACACTTCTGCCAACTGACATGTACGTATAAGTGCTATAATTTCAGTTGCTTGTACAGCTTTATAGAATTTTTTTTAATTTTTTTAATTTTATTTATGAAAATGCTATTTATGATAGATACCTCCCTCCTGTTGACACATGACAAAAACCATGGGTCATTTTTTTGGTTTAATCTGAGCATGAGGTATTGAGGTCAAGTGGCCTATATCCGAGGGGCCAGTTGACCACAATTTTTTGTAGTCCATTCAAGTCAGACTCATCCATCCTCCAGGGGACTGTAGTCTGTATAGGACATGGCATGTTGTATTCTGTAACCCACATCTTTCCATCACAAATTGTGGGGTTTGTTTAATGAGATATGTGGTACTATCAGATTGTGTTAACCACAGGCATATTATGTCTATGGTGTTAACCGGTTCGACATTAGCGTCGTCTCCATAACTTCTTTTTCCACATATCTTAACACAGAACTTCTGGTTACATTTCAAAATAAGAGCAACATAACTGGGTAGTGGAGAGGGCTAAATGTTGTTGTTGTTTTTTTTTAATACTTTGCCATAACATTAAAAAACAAAATCCATTTTGGTTGTTGAAAAATGTGAAAATAGTTACAATCGAATGTGAAAATAGTTACAATCGATTCATAAAGAAAGAAAAATATTAATGATACTTATACTGGCCTTGGGACAAAGGATGTTGCCTTTAACTTCACATTGTCTTGTTCAACCTGTAGTCACTACAGATGAGTGATTGTCAGTTTCTGTAAGATTTCTGCAAATGGAGCAGGTATTTCTGATTACTGGTTAACTTCCTCAGCTGTCTCACATTTTAAGGATCAATCTTACTCCATGTTTCAGCTCCTTTCATATATCAGTTCTCATAGAAGAACTTCTAAAGAACAAATTTTGTTTTTAGTGTTTGTTTTGGGTCATTATCTTGTCATAGGACTCGTGATCTTTAATTGCGACCAGACATTTTAGACAAATGGGAGCAGGTTTCGCTTCAGATGTTTCATATTTCATTGTACCCAGACCACACTCAAGGCAACCAGTGTCAGGTGCAGCCTACAACCCAAGAACGAAAGAGAACCTTCTTGTGTTTGACAGTAGATTTAACGCTGGTTATTAGAAACCTTCAGTTTAAAAAAAGAGTTGACGTAACTTACCTAAAGAGCAGCAAATACAGCTAGCCAATCAGTGTTCGCCCTCTACAAATGCCTATTAGCCAGAAACGCCCACCTTTGGCCTACAGAGAACCCCTTCTCGCTGGCTGGGGTATCTGGGCCTCGCTTGTTTCTTTCAGGAGCAGGTCAAGTGCTGTAGTTACCTTGCCGGGTCATTAGTTGGCGCTGTGATTTTTTTAACCTTCGCTTAATGCGCATGCGTGCTGCCGCAGCCTGCTCTTCCTGTGAGCTAAATGTTCAGCTAACCCAGCTACTTACGATGACAAGGTAAATCTAGATTTTGGCTGGATTGTGGAGAGGAGTCGACAGATTTGACGGCAAGCGGGACCGCTTCGTCTAACAGCCCACACCGGTCGTTGAGTGGACCAGAACCGAGTCAACGATGTCGGACTTTACTCCGTTAATTTACAGCAGTTAAATTAATGTTCGTAATAATGTTTACTTGTGTTTACTTTGATCACACTACATCCAACTGCATTTTTATTTTTATTTTATCTATATTTTTTTCCACGAAGAGAGGCTGTCCTCCCCATCGGCGGACCGGTTCTGAACGAGGCTCGGCTCAGGCGCAGTTAGGAGTACGTCGGAGAGAGAGAGATATGTTGGATAAATTATTTAAAAATCCCCTCAGTTCTTTTATTCAATACATGTAATGTTTGAAATGGCATTAATCAAAGTAGTGACGGCTGGAACAAGTCAGATGGACAATGTGGGACCAGATTCCAGGACAAAAACAGGGCCGAGTTCAGTTTAGTAATGCAGTCTACAGTTCAGTTAACTTGTTTTAATAGTGGGTTTAATTTAATTATCAGTGTTTGTGTGACATGCAATTTGTGCTGTTGAATAAATAAAATAAAAGAAATCTGTTGCTTTTATTTTTCAACTTTAGTAGCATGCAATGTTTATCATTATTCTAAATTTTGATTACATAATTTTCAGCGAGCTTCATGTAGCTCAAAGCTTCAGTATATCTCTCACCCAAACATAAATACTGTTTACAATTATTAAACTGTTACTATTTAGCACATTTTAGTATGTTTTAGTGCAGCGCGATGTGTGTGAATGTGTATGTGTGTGTGTGTGTGCCTATTGGCTCCTTTAGACACAGAGCCGGCTGCAGTCGGAACACAGCTTTGGGACTACTCACAACTGTCCTTGTGATTTTATTTAATAAAACTAAAGAAAGTCAACTAAACTTTATAGCTCTAGTCATTACACATGTATGTCAACAACAAAACAAAAATAAAGTTGAAGAAAAACGTTATAAAATCAGAAATACAAGTAAGTAGTGAACAGTTATCAGTCGTAAACTGGTGTTAGGATGTGTCTGGGCATCTTTTCTGTCCCTACTGAAAATAATCAAAAATTGCTAGAATTTACACCGATAAAAACGTACCATGGAAGATTAAATCATGTTAAATGTTATATGTTAAAGGTTAAATCATGATGATCTGCAAACTCTTATTCTACAGATGAAAAAGACGCAAAATATTTAGCGCTATTCCTATGTTTAGTGGGTACCACAATGTCAATCATGCGTCTAACGCTTGTTAGATATGTCAATCTTATTTATCATATTATACTATGACATCCATGTATAATCTATTCCTCACAAACATTCACTACTCCTTCTGCTGCTAATGTCCATGATCTAAAGACAAATACAAATCTATTGTTTCCATCTCCCACATCAGAGTTTGGAACCGGTATCATGGGAAATGTGTCTGCTGAATGAGAGGGCTTTTTTTTTTCTTGATGTTTGTCAGGTTTAGTTTGCTTATGAACACGAGAGCTGTTTACAACACCTACAGGTTTTTTTCCCCCTTCTGTTTCAACTTTTAAAGTTGCTTCATCTCATCTAATGTGGGGTATAGAGCAGGCGTATATCTGGGTGGAGGGGCTCTTTTTGCGGCACCTGCAGCGTTATCAGGATCATGCTACAGTCATGGTTGGATTATCTTTTGGTCTGACAAACAAATCAGCAGTTTTTGTTTAGTTTTTGTTTCTTATTTAGTATTTCGTTCTGTTTTAGCTTTATTAATCTGTTCTCTTCTTAAGTGGGACTCTGTTTGTCATACTTTAGCACATTTTAATTGATCTTATATTTTTTCTTTCTTTCTTTCCTTTCAGCAAAGTTTTTTTCTTGTAGAATTGAGATTACCATTTTCCAGGTCTCTGGTTTTAATGTTGGTTCAATTTGGTATTGTTTTTTCCATTTTTCTAGGAATTTTGTAGAATCAGGATGCTTCTGTTTCATAAATTTTACATCTTTACTCTCTGCCTCAGAAGAGGACTTACTGTTTTGGCTTCCCATGAACGTAAGTTAGTTATCTGCGTTGTATTTTCGTAATATACAGGTCCTTCTCAAAAAATTAGCATATTGTGATAAAGGTCATTATTTTCCATAATGTAATGATAAAAATGAAACTTTCATATATTTCAGATTCATTGCACACCAACTGAAATATTTCAGGTCTTT
>NC_056500.1:60164721-60168443 GCF_014905685.2 Nematolebias whitei | reverse complement strand
TCTGGTCTGAAACCAGAGGTGAACTCCAAAGCCTTGCTGTTAGAATTGACTTTTCATTTAGTAAGAGTGACACATCAGTTTTGCATCAATAAGTGTTTGGCTTGGAACACTCTTTGATCAGAACAAAACATGTTGTACAGGTTCAGTTGATTAAATGCTTATTGTAATGAGTTTCTGATACCATCTGTATCAGTTGATATCATCTGTATCAGTTTAAGGGTGAGGAGAAAAATAATGACAGTGCAAGATAGCTGGAATACTAGTTGATATGTTTAAACTTTGACATGTTTGGTTTTTAACAAACAGTTCTAAGTAAAAACAGCTTATGTAAATACAGAGAATTACTATCAGCTCGGACGTGGACTGATAGTTCCAGAAACGTTTGCTTTGTATGCATAGAAGTACAGAAATCATGAAGCAGTTTAAAAATGATAACAAACGAAAAACTCTTTCAGGTAATATTAACTATGTAACATGCAAAAATATCTTGTTCAAACATATTAATTAAAAAAATTACCATAACGTCCCATAATACTGTAAATAAACTGTAATTGTTAATATTTAACCCACCCCATTAGCACCCCATAATTAGTCAGTCCATCAATCACCTTATATCACAAAATATTATGAGAAGACCTGTCACCCAATTAATGTTGAGTTTAACATTCAAATCAACCACAATTCTAAAGTACACATCTGTACTTAATTGTTAAAATTTATCTACAAGCCTTATATTGTCTGTCAATTGCCCCTTATAATCACCGCTTTGTCTGTCTTCCTTCCCGTTAGGTTGTAACCCACTACTAGGAAGGTCCAGAGCACCAAGAGGTACACTCTAAAAACCCTTTAGTCTCAAATAAAAATTGTAATATTTTTCTCCCACATTCATATCATCAGTTTTGGAATTAACAGACATGAAATGTGCAAGGAAATTTCCAACTTTACTTTCAAAATATTGCTTTTTATCCATAATAATAGTTGTTCAAATTATTGACACAAAAACCCAAGTCAAATCACCCCAAGCTTTGCTTCTGATATAATCACAGTATTAATTGATTAGCATTATAAGCACAACCTATACATATTTGTAATGTCAAAACAGTGTTTTATAATACTTTCAATACATGTAAAAATCCAAAAACTCTAGTTTATTTGTCATAAATTATCATTAATTAAAACTCTTAGCTATAACTATAATAAAAATAGTAAGTTCACAGTTTTAAAGCGTTTGGCTTAAAATATATTTTAAACACCCCTCCACCTATATGAAAAAGTAAAAACAGAATATAGAAAACCTTTACTTTGCCGGTAACATTAATTTGATGTTAATGATGTCGATGTCAATAAACTCTCAGCCAGATTGGTCTGAATCTGAAAAAACCCTCTGTCCTGTTAAAGAACAACACCCTCATTTGAAGCGTGATGTTCTCAGCCCAGCGAGTAGAACCAGTGACTTTTCCCACCCTGGAACGCCACTCTATTCCCCCTCGTCAGGGGCATTTTGTCGGACATCTGTCTGGCATCTGTCTGGCATCCATCCTTTAAAAACCCCTGTCAGTGGACTCGCAACACTTCTGTCAGTGACTCGTTTGTAGCTGCATCATTAGGGAAAAAAACTACAAACATCCTTCTCCCACAATATCACAAAAGTCCATCAGTTGTCTATATAACTATATATAATCTTATTATGAGTTATTGAAAATTATCACTCATTATGGGTAAGTCAAAGGTTCATATTGCAGGTTCATACTCATCTGACACCTCTGACACCTCTCCGGGAACGTTGATCACAAACTCACACAGGTGACCCCCTCATCCAGAGACACTGCTCGAGTGAGTGTTCACCATTCCTGGAGATTCTTCAGCTTAGATAACCTGAACAGGTGATAAGAGATACAACAGCACAATACCCTGCCAGTTGGCAGGCAGGCAGCCAGCCAGAGTTCATCCTTCTTTCCATTATCCTATTCCTGTTGTTTTTCTGAATGGAGCTATCACAATCATTTAGCATTTCCTCAGCAACACTTGTTTTTCTCTTCTCTCCATGCACCGAATTTCACAAGTCTTAAATCAATGTACTAGTTGTTGAAATTCATTATTATATATTTTCTGTTAGTATCCTTTAAAGATTAGTTAAAAATAAGTAAAAATAGTGTATTCCAATTATGTTAGCACTTGTAAAAATCTTACCTGAGATGAAATACATACATACATACATATATACTTTACAAAACTGACTCCAACTGTATATGTGAATGTATATGTCTATATAGATAATACATATGTGGATATATATATATACAGAACAGGTGGAAGAAGGAAGTCCGCGCGCTCTGAACCGTGGATGCTGAGCCACGAGTTTAGCTAACGTTTGGCTAACGAGCTGGTCAGAGAGCTACTTCGGCTAGTGAGGCCTGCGGAGACCCGGTCCGCCACTGTTGGACCTGCGAGCCGCTGAACTGAGCTGTTTACGTCGGTGACCCGGTCCGCCGCTGTTGGACCTGCGAGCCGCTGGAACCAAGCCGTCTGCGGCAGAGACCCAGTCCGCTGCTGTTGGACCTGCGAGCCGCTGAACCGAGCTGTTTACGTCGGTGACCCGGTCCGCCGCTGTTGGACCTGCGAGCCGCTGAACCGAGCTGTTTACGGAGGAGACCCGGTCCGCCGCTGTTGGACCTGCGAGCCGCGGAAACCGAGGAAGCTAAACTACAGCTGTGGGATTTGGGAGCTGTTGCAACGGGGACCTAGTCTGTCACCGTTGGGGCTGCAAACTTCTGGACCGAGTGAATCGTGGGACCGCGTGGGACCTGGAGGTTGTTGCCGCTAGTCCTCGGCTAGACCTGGCTAGGCCTCGGCTAACAACATAAGCTAACATCATAAGCCTGTGAACCTCGTGGCTAACAACAATAGCCTCTGAACCTCGTGGCTGGATCCTGTGCTTCTGAGAGTTGAGACCAATAATCCAGAAGTATCGTGAGTAATGCCGAGCAAACACAGAGATAAGAGACAAGTGTCGGAAAATAATTCTGAAGATATGGAGGAAGTTAAAAAAATCTTTGAACTTTTTGAGTCCTGAACTGACTAAATTATCAGCTAAATGTGATTTACTAACAGGACTGTTTGAATAAGTGAGACAATTGAAAGAACTGATGACTAATAAAGACAGAAAAATAGCTGAACTGGAATAAAAAGTAGAAGACTTGGAGCAATACACAAGAATAGACAACTTGGTGATCACTGGACTGGAAGTTAGGAACCGAACTTATGCAAGAGTTGTTGCTGGTACTAATACAACAGAAGATGCACCACAGGAAGAACTACAGACTCTGGAGGAGCAAGTAGTGAATTTTTTACAAAACAAAAACATTGACATCGAACATGAGGACATTTCAATCTGTCACACACTGCCCAACAAATCAGATAAAGCCAAACCATCCATAGTCATCAAGTTCATTAGCAGGAAATCAAGAAACAATGTGATAATGCAAGCAAAAAAACTGAAGGGAACAAATGTTTACATAAACGAACACCTAACTAAAAAAAATGGAAATATTGCATGTGAAGCAAGGTGGTTGAAAAAACAGAAAAAAATAGCATCAACTTTCACCTTTCGAAACTTGCCATCTAGACTTTCTAGGGCCTCTGCTACTAGAGCCAGTTTCCATTTACATCTTGGAGCATTATCATCTTGTAGGATCACAATGTCGTTCACTTGCAGGTTCCGT
>NC_056500.1:60154028-60164621 GCF_014905685.2 Nematolebias whitei | reverse complement strand
TCCACCCCTTAACTGGTAGTTGTAGCTGTTCCCAACCATAATAGCTTACACACCAGGTGCATATAGTTTAAGGCCTTATGTAAAATCCCCTTCATAAGCCCACCTTAAACCACATAATTGCATGTCACATTGAACCAGGACGGCACAGACTGGACATCCACCCAGCGACGACCTTCGCTGGAGGAGACCTACAATCCTGACGTTGGTCTCCACACTTCATCCAGTGGCCGCATCTTCAGTTCAATTCAAGGGAACCCCTCTGTATGCTGATCAATCAACACTTCCATTCGTTGTGGATTTACCGTTGTGGATTATATGACTTTTTCCAATGGATTACAGACTCTGTTTCCAAGGGGTTAAAGCATTGCTACAATGGAATTACCAAAAACATTGTGGATTACATCCTTTGACTTTTGTTTTCCTTGCTGGATTACTTTTGACTTTTGTTTTCCTTGCTAGATTACTTTTGACTTTTGTTTTCCTTGCTGGATTACATCAAGACCAGGGACATTCGAAGGCGTAAGTTCATGTTGGAATTCATCCCCATGGACAGGCGATGATTTCCAAAGGGGGGACTGTAGTAAACTAAGCCTGAGGTCAAATCCTGACCTTAAGGATCTTATGGAACAGAAGCTGTCATTTCATTGATTTGAAAGCAGAAATACAGGTTGACCCATCCTGAGACTTTCTTTAATCAAGTGAAAGAAGAATCTTTTCTATCATCATTACTATTTTACAAATGTTTGATAATCAAAGTGTTTTTAGTTCAAACCATTTTAGATGTTGTAGTGAACTAATCATTTTTAATTAACTGTGAAACAGTAATAATGATTTTAATCCTCGTGCAAAGTATAAATCATGTTAAGGTCTGTTACAGAGTAATTATGCATTTTCTGATTTTCTGTCTTTGAATGAGCAGTGTAAGTTGGTCCAAGGTTGGAGTCAAACGCAAACGAGTTGTTGGAACGAACTGTCATGTTTTTAAATCCTCTCAGACGTAAATAGAGAAGCTGGCACCTGTTTTCCAGCACTCGTCTAAATATTCCTCTCGTCTGTCTGAAAAACATTTTCAATCTGTTCCATAACATTCTTGCTGTTTTTCTAACTCCTAGTGACCTCTTACGTCACAAAAACACACCCCTGTCTGGTTGAAACGACCAATCAGGAAACTCCCAAGTGAACCGGAAATAGAGCCCTTTAAATGTCGGTACTTCGGTACTACTTTGGAGTCGAGTCCAGTCGGGTGGAGAGTTTGCAGAGGCCCAGTCGCTTCAGGCTCCGGCTTCAGTCGTTGCAACTCCGGTGCTGGGAAACAGGAAAATCCTGACATGATCCAGGGCTCTTCCGAGTATTGGGGATTATGACATCTTCCACCTCTGAGTGGAACTCTGACGGACTCCACTCATGTGAAGTCCACTTGTGAGGTGAACTTGTGTCGAACAAGTACCGTCACTACTTCGGACGATTCACAGCTGTTCCTACGGAGACGCTGAAAGGGTGCGTTAAATGGAATTTCGTACCAGGGAGACATCTCCAGGTAAAAGAGATTTACATCACCTAAGTGTACTGGGGAAGAAGCTGGGAAAAACCCGGAGAGTGCCGTTCTGGTGCCGACACAAACAAACTACCTCACCCATCTTTTTCTCCCTCTAAACTTCATCTTTCCATCTTTAAATTCTCCTATCTGCTAGAAATCATTCCAGATATTTTTAGAAGTGTCTGTTGTACAGCTGAAGCCAAGGGAAACAATCGCCGTATTGTTTACTCCTTGCAAAACTTGCTAAATTAGCCATGTTGTTATTTTTCATATTTTGCCAAATTAATGTAAATGTGTGATGTGTTAAACTTTGATTCTGTTAATAAATGACCCACTGTCGTTGGTGAGTCAAAGATAATTAACGTCTCACGTTACATTTCTAAATATAATGCACGTTATTATACAGTCCAGAAAAATGAAAGAATCTGTTTAATTTATGAATATATATCATGCATATGTTCATTCTACAGCTGCTACTCCTGCGATCTGACCCCGGATAAACGGAAGAAAATGGATGGATGGATGGATGGATGGATGGATGGATGGATAGATGGATGGATGGATAGTTCAAATAAATTCAACCAAAGAAAATAATAATAATTTTTATTTATAACACACTTTACATTCACAACAGATCTCAAAGTGCTACAATGAGTGAACATCATATAATATCAAAGCAAAAGCAACCACAAAGAGCAACTGAGAGGAGGAACAACCAGGAGGATAATGCCTTAGAAAAATAACATCAAAACTTAAAATGCACAAAATACATATAAAATACTCAAATAAGAACTATGGGTTCAATATTTAACAAAACTACAATTCAATCAATTAAAAAACTGGGTAAAAGAAAGGTTTTAAGACCTTTTTTAAAACACATCATGGTCTGTGGAGCCCTCTATATGAAGGCATGGCATTCCACAGCCAAGGGGCAGCACAGGAGAAAGCCCGGTCTCCTGTTGTGCAGGACCGAGAACTGCAAGTGAAAAGAAGATGTCCTTTAAATACTAAAGGTATGGTCTTTTATTCGGCTTACTTAATGAGTACATTTATTAGCTTATTAAATAAATACATGGTTGGGAATATCATATTGACCAGGGTAAAAACAATAGCCAAATCAGCCGTTAGCTCTATGGAGTCTTGCAACGTAAGTGCTATGATTTTTGCTGCGGCGTTAACACAGCCACTAACATGCCCAACAGTATTTTAAAACAAAAAGGCAACTCACCGTTGAGTAGATAATTGAATAGTTTCAAATTTTATTGATTGTAGATCTCGCCAAAGTTGTAACAACAACAGCAGAGAGCAGCCACAACACAGCCACAGTAAGCAGCAGCTTGACATGGCAAGCAAGGGGTGAACCGGTCCTGTATTCTGTCGGGTCCAGTCTGAACCATCACTCGGTCCAAATCCGGACCGAGTGACCTCTGTCTTAAAGCCTACCTGCAGCCTGGTTAGTTGTGAGTGTCATTACTTCCGGTAAGATGGCGCCTGTGTACATACTTGTAATCCACGGTGGTGTTCGGATTATTTTTGGTTTTTGCATTTCACATCTGTGGCATTAACTCTCTGCTGGTGTATGACAGACAACAACTTTTGGATCTTCGTTTTTCTGGCACTGATGTCGCTTATTGGGATCATTATGAGCGTACCTCTGGACCCCCCCCCCCCTCCCCCCCCGCTGGTGGACGTGCCAGCTTACCTCTGCTGCGCTCCTCACCTGCCTGCTCGGAGATCTCGCTTCAGACACCAGGGAAAACGTGCTGGTCAGCTGGTGAAGCTGAAAGCTCTGCGCGCTGCATCTTCCTCTTCAGCTGGCGGTCATGGTCTCCAGCTTCCCGCGTGCCCGGACCAGGTAACCAGCGGGAGTTGTCAGGCATTGCGCAGCCCGGACCGACCTGGAGGGTATGTTATTGAAAACCTGCAGCCATTAGCGCGCGCTAACTCCACCACTGCTGGCTCTACTTTGGACAATATCCGGATGTGTTTGGACAAAGCAAGATCTGTTACCAACAAAACTTTTATCCTCAGGGATTACTTTCAACAGCACGATCTGGACTTTTTCTGCATCACAGAGACTTGGATGTCTCTGGGTGAGTCCAGCGCCTTGACGGAATTACTGCCACCAAACTGTCTGTGTTTTAACGCCCCGCGGCCATCAGGCGGGCACGGTGGTGGATTATTAACAATATTCAAATCAACTTTTGACTGTAAACAACTGCCCATCCCAGTTTCCCACGCCAGCTTTGAGCTGAGCTTCTTTGAACTCGGCCACTCGCCTCTGACGTTATTTGCACTTGTCTACCGTCCACCTCGATCTAAGGACTTCATAAATGACTTTTCTGACTTCTTGGCTGAAATCACACCAAAATATGAGCACGTTTTCATTATTGGTGACTTTAATTTGCACGTGTGCTGTCCTCAGAAGCCCTTGGTTAAGGACTTTTTAGATTTATTGGACTCATTTAATTTAACTCAGCATGTAAACGGTCCCACCCAAGAACGTGGGCATACACTGGACCTTGTTTTAACTCATGATATGACTGTTAATAATCTTGTTATTGGTGATAATGTTTTTTCAGACCACATGCCAGTCTGGTTTGAGTTCACCCTCCCCAATCTAACTCCTAAGTCATGCATTCCTGCACGTCGCACCCGGACCATTAACCACTTCACTGCCACACGTTTCACAGATGTTTATAACTCTGAAATGATCATTCAGCCCCCAGTGTTTCTCACCACCACTGAGGAGCTTACATCCCAGTTCAACTCTGTCTGCTTAAAGACTCTGGATCATGTTACACCTGTTAAAACCAAAAAATCACAACTCAGAGCAGAACCTTGGCTGAGTGACGTCACCAAGGCCGTTAGGCAGCAATGTAGGAGGGCGGAGTGAACGTGGAGGAAAGACAGGCTTCCGGTCTCTTTTCAAATACTTAAAGAGAGTTGGCGCTGTTATCAGAAAACAGTAAAAGTTGCTAAATAAAAATTATTCTCTGATATAATTACCTCAAACTCTCACAACCCACGTGTCCTCTTCTCCACCCTAAACTCTGTTCTCCACCTCACTGAACCATCACCTCTGGAAGCCTCGACTGAGCTGTGCGACAAATTCCTACATTTCTTTGTGGAAAAAATTGCGACCACCAGGGCTCTCATTTCCCCTCCAACTCATGACCCATCCATCCCACCTCAATCTGTAGCTCCTTTTGACCATTTTGAACCCATCACTCTATCTTCTCTAGAGCAGGTCATGTGCAGCTTGAAACCTTCTGGTTCCCCCTTTGATGTGGTCCCCCCTCGACTACTAAAGGAGGTATTTCCAACTCTAGGTCCATCCATTCTTGATATAGTAAACAGTAGTTTATCCACTGGCATGGTGCCAAAATCCTTTAAACATGCTGCCGTACAGCCTCTCCTGAAAAAAACCAAACCTTGACCCCTCAGTCGTTTCCAACTACCGGCCTGTCTCCAAACTCCCATTTGTTTCTAAAGTACTGGAGAAAATAGTCGAGTCCCAGTTGAAGCGCTTCCTGGAGGATCACGCCATCTTAGAGCTTTTCCAATCTGGCTTTAAACCTCTCCACAGCACTGAAACTGCCCTGCTGAAGGTCTTTAACAACATCTTCAGATTCACAGATACCAGTGATTCTGTGCTGCTTGTCCTGTTGGACCTCTCAGCTGCCTTTGACACCATCAACCATGAGATCCTCATTGCTAGGTTGGTGCTGTGGATGGGCGTCACAGGATCAGCCCTCAATTGGTTCAGATCTTACCTCGCTGACTGATCCTTTTGTGTCTCCATCAAGGATTTTAGTTCCGCAGAGGCAGAGCTTGGGGGGGGGGGGGGGTCCATCCTGGGTCCCCTCCTATTCTCTTTATACCTGCTGCCGCTTGGTGCTATTTTCTGGAAAAACAACATGCCCTTCCACTTCTATGCCGATGACTGTCAAATTTACTTCCCCCTAAGACACAATGGCACATGCTCTATTCAACCACTCCTAAACTGCCTGGCTGACATCAGGGACTGGATGGCTTTAAATTTATTGAGTTTCAATGAAAAGAAGTCTGAAGTCATGTTGTTTCCTCCCAACGACACAATCACAAACCACTGTATCGACCTCTCCGCTCTAACCCTGTCAGAAAAACAAAGAGTCACTAATCTGGGCGTGATAATGGACCCTTCCCTGAAACTTAACAATCATGTAAACATGATTGTTAAATCATGCTTCTTCTAACTGAGGCGGTTGTCTAAACTGAAGCCCATATTGTCCAAAATAAAAACCTGGAGACAGTAATACATGCATTCATTAGATCTAGGCTTGATTACTGCAATTCGCTCCTGTTTGGTATCAATCAGACCTCCATTGCAGTTTACAACTGGTCCAGAATGCAGCAGCCCGATTTTTAACCAGTACAGGCAAAAGAGAGCACAATACACCAGTTTTGGTCTCACTTCACTGGTTACCGGTTCACTTTCAAATCCAGTTCAAAATACTCATGTATGTCTACAAATCACTGAACTGTGTCGCCCCCCCCATCTCTCTGATCTGCTACAACCATATGTCCCACCACGTTCCCCGAGGTCAGTGGACCAGTTGCTCCTCACAGTTCCAGGAACTCGTCTTAAGCGCAGAGGTGACAGGGCCTGCTCTGTAGAGGACCAAGACTCATGAACGAGTTACCTCTGTTTGTCAGACAGGCCCCCTCCCTCTCGGTTTTCAAGTCCCATTTAAAAACTCACTACTATTCAATAGCTTTCAACACAAGATGATCTGTGTTTTGATCCTGTATGCTCTACACTGGTCTGTCGTCATTATCTGCATCGTTTTTTGTCTATATTCTGATTTACCTCATTTTGTATTTTGCTTTGTGTGTTACCTGTTGTTTTGTCTGTACAGCACTTTGGTTGGCCTTGTTGCTGTTTTAAGTGCTTTATAAATAAAGTGGTATGGTATGGTATTACATTATGATCTGTTCCCGGACAAAAAA
The DNA here is from genome assembly GCF_014905685.2 of Nematolebias whitei. NCBI lineage: Eukaryota > Metazoa > Chordata > Actinopteri > Cyprinodontiformes > Rivulidae > Nematolebias > Nematolebias whitei. The sequence goes on along the minus strand of NC_056500.1, from coordinate 60,158,092 downwards.
AAAAAAACTGTTCCGGGACCAGAAGCGCACGATTGGTACTGATCAGTACAGATCAGTGCAGATCGCATTCGATTTGCCCTCTTATGCCAATATCTGTGCCCATAATCTTCCTATCTTTTGTAACGTAGTAGAATAACTGCATATATGCAATTTTCAATGAGAGTCTGTGGATTAGAATCTTGCGCCCCCAGGGAAATACGTCACCAATCAGTCAATGTTTTTGGAAAAATACAACTTAACTCATCATTAATTATAAAATATGTATCTTATACAACAGAAAAATATACATATACTGTATTTCGAAATATTTTTTATTATTTCATTTTTATTTAATTTTTTTAAGTCTTCAATGTAAAATGGTGAGTCGAGTGCCCCCTACTGATGAGCCACCACTGGCATCAAGGTGAACACAACTATATCTAGTCAGTACCTCTCAACCTCATGCAAAAGCTTAGACTTCTTCCCTGCTAGAAAGTTCACGTTCTATGTCTCAAGAGCCAGCTTTTGTAAGCCAGGGTTGTAAGGATGTTAGTTTTCTGTGGCCCGGTTTGTCTGTTTCCCTCGTGCTCCCTCATTAGTTCCATTAGTGCCACCTGTGTTTCGTCCCAGCTGTTTGCTATCATGTCTCGTCTTCTCCTTGTATTTAAGTCATCCCATTCTGTCTTGTCCTTTGTCGGGTCGTCTTCGTTGGGTACGCTTCCTTGGGTCTCCTGAGTCTCTCTTTGTCTTCCTGGTTCCTCGAGTTCCCCGTGTCTCCTGAGTTCCCCGTGCCTCCCTCCTTGTTTATGTAAGTTTTGCTGCCCCGTCAGCTTGTTTATTTTGTACTTTTCATTTATCATTAAAAACTTATTTTTGTATATCTGCCGAGTTGAGTCCCTGTTCTGCACTCTGGGTTCGCTCCGACCTCAAATCCTAACAAGGGTAAGAGCACCAAGGCCCCTGCCTTTGGCCACTGCCCATGGAGTCATGCACCCGACTCGTATGGCTCCTTCTGCTGGTGGTGGGCCCACAGGAAGGCAAAACCAGGTTGCTCATTTGGGCTGAGCTTGATCGAGCCCCATGGGTAGAGACCTGGTCACCAGACACTCAATGACGAGCACCTCCCCACAGGCCTGGCTCCAGGGTGGGGCTCCGGTAACACACATCCAGGCAAGGGACACTGAGCTCCTTGCTTCATTTAAATTTTATTTTCCTTTTAATTAAGGATATTGGGGGCTGGATAGAGATTTTCTAAGGACCACTTTTGGCACTTGGGACATATATTGCCCATGTCTGCTTTAGAGACTAAAGACAAAGGTCAAAGGTTAATTTTATGAAAACAGAATTTATACAATATATGAAAAGAGCTGCAGAAAATGGTATCTGACAGTTTGGTTTGACCAAAACTAAACACACAATCCCTTTTGTTAATCCCCTAAATACAGTACATTTGAAATGTTTCAAATGTAATTCGTGTGTTCAGTCACTCATGGCAAGAGCTTGGTTTGAAACCGCAATGAACAATAAACCAGGTAATGCTTCAGACACTTAAAATAATTACTTGTTATGTTGCCTTCATACATCTCCTCCTACATGTCTCTGCGTGAGTGCAGCTACAGCATGCACTCTCAGGACATTATTACCTGCAGTGTTCCCTCAGTGTGGACTGAACTTGGCAAAAGGGCCTTCTCCTACTCCGCTCCTGTTTCCTGGAATATCTTGCAAAAAGATCTGAAGCTCATGACCTTGACCTCTCTAAGTGGCTTTAAGAATCTGTTGGACTCCTGGCAAGGACCAATGCAGACATGTTCCTTTTCTTAGTTTTCTACATTCACCTTATAATCTAACTTTTTGCTATTTTTTGCCATCTTATTTTAATTTGTATTAAAAAAATAAAAAATATATATGTATGCCTCTTTTATGATTGTCTATTGTTGTCGCTGTTGTCCATTGTTGTCATTACTCTTTGTTGAAATCAGGTCTCTCTTGTGAATGAGTCCTCGAGGCTCAATGGGATTAACCTGTCTAAATAAAGGTGGAATGAAAGAAAAACTTAAATGAAGGCTTGCCTTTTCATTTTACTCTATCTGCCACATGATGTCATGTCTGTGATGTTCAACATGGCTGTAACTCCCAACGTGGAAAAAAAAAAAAACTGAGACTTAGTGTGGATCCAGAGATGAATGTGTTCAATAAAGGGTGCATTTTGGTGCTGCCTAAAGAAACTAAAGCTGCAGAAGTGGGGGAACTGATGGCAGAGCTCTGAGTACATGTATACATGCAATGTAATAAAACCCTCCCCTGGATGAGTGGCTGCCTGGGCCATATGTTTGACGTGAAAAGTTCCAGAAGTAGTAAATTATTCCTGCACAAAACGTAATCTGTTCCCCTATCATCACCATGCTTCGGTCACATTTGATCCTGCCACCTCACATTAAAGTTGTTTGCCTTCATGGGCTGCTGTTTCTCCCTCCAAACTCTAATTTTACAAGTAAATGTCACAATCTTACATTTTCTGCTTTCTCAGCAGAAATTCTTTGACGGTTTTAGGAGAAAAAGCACCAGAACTCGACTATTAGGGGCCTCCTGTCCTTCATCAAAGATCTCCAACAGAATTAAAGCCTGGCTTGCAGATTACAAACACAAAAATGAGGGAAATTCTTTAGAGGCATATTCCACGTTACAGCTTTTTTTTTTTTTTTTTTTGAACACCTGAAACAGCAGGCAGCTCAGAGTAGTGGGGAAATTCCAGCCTCGTCAGAAAGGCAAGACGACATCTCTTGAGGATCAGAGAAGAACCTCACAGTGTGTCATTACTGAACTGGAATATGTACCTCCGCATACCACCCAGACCCCACACACTGTATCAGTCTCGCCACTGAGATGAAAAAAATCAGACTTTAATGTAAATGAAAAATGAGGAAAATATGTAGAAAATTACCCATAAACACGCTGCATAATACACATTTTCATGGGTGAACTTTGGATTTAATATTTAAGAACAGAACAGATGTTAGTTCTAGCTACAGATAACAGAAAAGATCTTTAGCTTTATGTCATACATTTTTAATAAGTTTCAGCTGCGAAAGAGGAAAACCACTGGTAAATAACACTTTGGTTTCCCACTTTTCTGAAATAAAACTTTCTGACTACCAATTTATTCTATACATCAATTTAACACATTATGTATACTAAAAATATATGTGATGATGATGATATTGGTGAAGCCTCAGAAAGAAAAAAATATGGCTCAAAACTTCTAAATATTAATACGCCAACTCATTGTTTTATTAAAGTTGGAAGTGAAAATTATATTCAGAACAGTGACATTCTGTGCTTAAAATGTGTGATCATTTTAATATTGTTAGGTTAAACATTCTTGTTAAGAAGCAAATATTGTTTTGTTCATGGCTAATGTTTATGTCAAAACTAATTTTGCTTACTTGATAGTGCTTAGATTATTCTTTAGTATTTTCATTTATTAGAAAAGTAGTAAAACAATTGTTTATAGGTCAGTTCAATTCAATTCAGTTTATTTATATAGCACCAAATCACAACAAAGTTGTCTCAGGGCACTTTACAGAAACAATCACATACATAAAAGCCAATTAGTAAATTTCTCTATCTAGGCCAGCAGACAAGTTGAATCATAGGTGTCTCTGAAGAAATAATCACTTTCTGAAAAACAGAACAGAGAAATATGTTATTCACATTGTAATATTTCCTATGATTTCATTATAATGATTGAAAACAACAATTAAAATTATTCATGTTTACACTTGTTAATCAAATAAAACAAATTCCATTAATGATTAGTTTTTATTTTTTAGAAACATAGGAAGAATAAGATAAACATTAGTCAGACTGTAGCTGACTCTGTGTCCAAGGACAGGAAATGTGTGGAAAAACATCAGACAATATTGAAGTCAAATGTAACTTTGAAGAAGACTTGGCAGTTATTTATTTATTTATTTATTTTTACGCCCGACACCCGCAGGAACAGATGGTGGGGGTAAAGAGCCTTGCTCAAGGGCCCAGAGTGGGACGAATGAGGGTGGGGGCAGGTGTGGGTGCTTCACCTATCC
>NC_056500.1:60150523-60153928 GCF_014905685.2 Nematolebias whitei | reverse complement strand
CCATTTTCTTCCGCTTATCTGGGGTCGGGTCGCGGGGGTAGCAGCCTAAGTAGGGAGGCCCAGACTTCCCTCTCCCCAGCCACTTGGGCCAGCTCTTCCGGGTGAATCCCGAGGTGTTCTCAGGCCAGCCGAGAAATATAGTCCCTCCAGCGTGTCCTGGGTCTTCCTCTGGGCCTCCTTCCGGTGGGACGTGTCCGGAACACCTCACCAGGGAGGCGTTCAGAAGGCATCCTAAAGAGATGCCCAAGCCACCTCAACGGGCTCCTCTCGATGTGGAGAAGCAGCGGCTTTACTCTGAGTCCCTCCCGGATGATTGAGCTTCTCATCCTATCTCTAAGGGAGAGCCCAGACACCCTGCGGAGAAAACTCATTTCGGCCGCTTGTATCCGAGGTCTCATTCTTTCGGTCACAACCCAAAGCTCGTGACCATAGATGAAGGTAGGAAAGTAGATCGATCTGTAAATTGAGAGCTTCGCCTTTTGACTCAGCTCTCTCTTCACCACGACAGACCTGTACAGTGCCTGCTTCACTGCAGACAATGCACCTATCCGCCTATCGATCTCACGCTCCATTTTTCCCTCATTCGTGAACAAGACCCCAAGATACTTGAACTACTCCACTTGGGGTAGGACCTCCTCCCTGACCCGGAGAGGGCACTCTACCCTTTTCCGGCTCAAGACCATGGCCTTGGATTTGGAGGAACTGATCTTCATCCCGGCCGCGTCGCATTCGGCTGCGAACAGCTCCAACGAAAGCTGTAGATCATGATCTGATGAAGCCAATAAGACCACATCATCAGTAAAAAGCAGAGACGCAATCCTAAGGCCACCAAAACGGATCCCCTCAACACCTTGGCTGCGCCTTGAAATTCTGTCCATAAAAGTTATGAACAGAATCGGTGACAAAGGGCAACCTTGGCGGAGTCCAACTCTCACCAGGAACAAGCCCGACTTACTGCCGGAGATGCGGATCAGGCTCTGACACCAGTCATACAGGGACCTAACAGCCCGTATCAAAGGGCCCGGTACCCCATACTCCCAGAGTACCCCCCACAGGGTTCCCACAGGGTTCCCCGAGGGACGCGGTTGAACGCCTTCTCCAAGTCCACAAAGCACATGTAGACCAGTTGGGCAAACTCCCACGCACCCTCCAGGACCCTGCTGGGAGTGTAGAGCTGGTCCAATGTTCCATGGCCAGGATGAAAACCGCACTGCTCCTCCTGATTCCGAGGTTCGACTATCCGATGGACACTCCTCTCCAGAACCCCCGAATAGACCTTACCAGGGAGGCTTAAGAGCGTGATTCTCCTGTTGTTGGAACACACTCTACGGTCCCCGTTTTTGAATAGGGGGACCACCACACCGGTCTGCCAATCCAGGGGAACTTCCCCCGATGTCCACGCAATATTGCAGAGTCGCGTAAGCCAACACAACCCTACAACATCCAGAGCCTTAAGGAACTCCAGGGGAATCTCATCCACCACTGGGGCCCTGCCACCGAGGAGCTTTTTGACCACCTCATTGACCTCAGCACCAGAGATTGGAGGGCCCGACCCAGAGTCCCCCGGCTCCACTTCCTCAGTGGAAGACGTGCCGGTGGGATTGAGGAGGTCTTCAAAGTATTCCGCCCACCGACCCACAACATCCCGAGTTGAGGTCAGTAGCACACCACTCCCACTATAAACAGTGGTGGTGGTATACCGCTTTCCCCCCCTGAGACGCCGGATGGTGGACCAGAATCGCCTCGAAGCCGTGCGGAAGTCATTCTCCATGGCCTCTCTGAACTCCTCCCATGCCCGAGTTTTTGGCTCAGCAACCACCCGAGCCACTTGTCACTTGGACTGCCGGTACCCATCAGCTGCTTCCGGGGTCCCACAGGTCAAAAAGGCCCAATAGGACTACTTTTTCAGCCTGACAGCATCCCTCACCGACGGTGTCCACTATCGGGTTCGAGGGTTGCCACCACGACAAGCACCGACAACCTTGCGGCCGCTGTTCCGGTAAGCCGCCTCGACAATAGAGGCACGAAACATGGTCCACTCAGACTCAATGTCCCCCACCTCCCTCGGAACATGTTCGAAGTTCTCCCGGAGGTGGGAGTTAAAACTCCGTCTCACAGGAGACTCTGCCAGACATTCCCAGCAAACCCTCACAATACGTTTGGGTCTGCCAGGTCTGACCGGCATCCTCTCCCACCATCAGAGCCAACTCACCACCAGGTAGTGATCAGTGGACAGCTCCTCCCGTCTTTTCACCCGAGTGTCCAAGACATGTGGCCGTAGATCAGATGAGACCATGACAAAGTCGATCATCGAACTGTAGCCTAGGGTGTCCTGGTGCCAAGAGCACATATGGAAACCCTTATGCTTGAACAAGGTGTCCGTTATTGACAATCCATGACGAGCACAGAAGTCCAACAACAGAATACCACTCTGGTTCAGACCAGGGGGCCGTTCCTCCCAACCACACCCCTCCAGGTCTCACTGTCATTGCCCACATGAGCATTGAAGTCCCCCAGCAGAACAAGGGAATCCCTAGGAGGTGCACTTTCCAGTACCCCCTCCAAGGACTCCAAAAAGGGTGGATAATCTGAACTGCCGTTTGGTGCATAAGCACAAATGACAGTCAGAACCCGTCCCCCCACACGTAGGTGGAGGGAGGCCACCCTCTCATTCACTCGGGGTGAACCCCAACACACAGGCACCAAGTTGGGGGGGGCAATAAGTATGCCCACTCCTGCTCGGTGCCTCTCACCAGGGGCAACTCCAGAGTGGAGGACTGTCCAGCCCCTCTCAAGGAAACTGGTTCCAGAGCCAGAGCCATGCGTAGAGGTGAGTCTGACTATTTCTAGCCGGAACCTCTCAGCCTCACACACCAGCTCAGGCTCCTTCCCCACCAATGAGGTGACACGTCCCAACAGCCAGCTTCTGTAGCCGAGGATCATACCGCCAGGGTCCCCGCCCTCGGTCACCACCCATCCCACATTACACCAGACCCCTTTGGCCCCTCCCACAGGTGGTGAGCCCATGGGAAGGGGGACCCACGTCTCCTCTTTGGGCTGTGCCCGGCCGAGCTCCATGGGTAAAAGCCCAGCCACCAGGCGCTCGCCCGCATGCCCCACCTCCAGGCCTGGCTCCAGAGTGGGGCCCCGGTGACCCACGTCCGGGCAAGGGAACATTAAGTCCATTTATTTCACTCATCATCGGAGTCTTTGGGCTGCACTTTGTCTGGTCCCTCACCTAGGACCTGTCTGCCATGGGTGACCCTACTAGGGGCGTAAAGCCCCTGACAGCATAGCTCCTAGGATCATTGGGACACTCAAACCCCTCCACCACGGTAAGGTGACAGCCCGGGGAGGGGTATATATATATATATATATATATATATATATATATATATATATATA
>NC_056500.1:60149537-60150423 GCF_014905685.2 Nematolebias whitei | reverse complement strand
AGTCCCTGTTCTGCACTCTGGGTTCGCTCCGACCTCAAATCCTAACAGTACGACCCGACTAGAACAGAACCCAGCGGGCAGGGTTCTCACTCGGCAACACTCACCCATTTTTGTTTTTTCCCCTCCTCGTGCCGTGATGGACGAGCTCCTCTCCGTCTCCGTCCATCCACCGTCTCGCCGCCGCCGCAGCGGACGGTTCCGGAGGCAGTCTGCGGCGGCCTGTCCGGTCGGTGCCGAGCAGAACTTCAGAGCTGGTTCCGGTGTTTTCGTGGGAGCGGGGTTCGCCGCCTCACCTCCCAGGTTTCCGGTGGGGGCGAGATCCAGCGTCCCGCGGGAGCTCCGGTCCACTCCTGCTCGGTTCGGTAAGTCCGGTCCGGTTGACGTTACAGGGGCGGGTTCCGTCGCCTCACCTTCCAGGTTCCTGGTGGGGGCGGAATCCGGCCTCTCACCGCCACTCCGCGCCGCAGCTGTTCGACCCAGCCTGGCCGTACCTCCGGAGAGTTTTCTTTGTGACACCGTGGGGGCGTGTCCCGCCGCCTCACCTCCCAGGTTTCCGGTGGGGGTGGCACCCGTCACCACACCCACTCATACTGACCTTCCTTTTTTTCCCCCTGAGGATATTTTTTATATTAATCAGACCGTTCTTAAACTATTCAGTTCTGCTAAAAGAAACCCATCCTCCTTTGATTTAGTTTTGACCCAGATGAAGGATTTTTTACTTTCTGTCCCAGGCCTTTCTTTGCTCCCAGAATATGATTTTTTGTTAACAGAAATAGAGACTCTAAAGACTCCTTTTTCAGCCATTCCTGAGGGGGTCCCGGCTGACGCTCCTCATCTCACCTACTCCGAGGGGGTCCCGGCTGACGCTCCTCATCTCTCCTACTCC
>NC_056500.1:60149395-60149527 GCF_014905685.2 Nematolebias whitei | reverse complement strand
GCTCCTCATCTCTCCTACTCCGAGGGGGTCCCGGCTGACGCTCCTCACCTCTCCGTCGTCTGCTGCAGAGCCACAGGCCTCTCCGTCGTCTGCTGCAGAGCCACAGGCCTCTCCGTCGTCTGCTGCAGAGCC
>NC_056500.1:60143459-60149295 GCF_014905685.2 Nematolebias whitei | reverse complement strand
TATTTGCGCAGCGTGTTCCTCTCAATTGCTTCCCGGAAGTAATAATACGCAAAGTTCAAATCAGGTTGAATTATTTTTTTTATTTTTATTTTTTACTGAAATTAGAATGGTTGATTCTTTTTATATATATTTGTCTTTAGAAGAAAATGCCACAACTACATATTTAAAATATTAAATTAGATGAAGAAAAAAATCTAAATATTTCCTGGGGGTGCTATGGAGGTACTATAACTTCTCTAGGGGTAGCTATAGCGCCCCCTAGCGTCCCCCTGGCGCCGCCACTGCTTCCTGACCTGTATAAACGGAAAGTTAAAAATCAATAATTTGCTCAGGGGTGTGGAGCATTAGAGGTAAAACAATTTTCATCTCAGAGCAGTTGGAGAAGGGCGAATCATCTAGCCCTCCCACATCAGTACTTCTGTGTCATGTTGTGTCACCTGTCTCAAAATGAGTCTATGTGAGTGATTATTATCAAAGCCAACTGTAGTTTTGATCACGACACCAAGGCGCTTAGATGACCATCACAGAACAAATGTGGGGTTGACACCTCCGTCAGGCTGCAGTTGATGTTAGTGACCTTAGACAGATTGACCACCAGTTCTTCAGTTTGTCTCCCTCGGTCTGGAGACCAGTTCAGCTTTGTGCAGTAGTTCATCTCAGCATACAGCAAGACTTGAGACTTGAGCAAGACTGCCCATCCTCCAACCATACTTGACTGGATATTCTCGCTGTGGACAAACTCCAGGACCCCCTCTGGACAGTTAATTCAGTTCGCTGTTGGACTGTTATATCTTTGAAAAGTCACGTTACTTGGCTGACAAGTTCTTTGTTGTTGTGTCAGTGGTGCTTGACTGACAACGTCTTTGAACCATCTCATTGGTCAGTTTCACAGACCCAACTTCAGCGCCCACCTGAACACCTCTGGTTCTGATCTGGCACCCAGCACTATAGAGTCCTGATCAAAACTCAGATGGATGCGGTATGCATTTAAATGCTAACTTCTGTGTTTTGTGGGCTTAGCCAGACTCATCTTCCCAATCCACAGGTCTGTCCTCTCAGGCCTCTGAGAAGGAAAAATAAACAATTCAATTATTAAAATCTGATTCAACATTCATCTGTTATCCATATTAATCATCTGTTAGCAAGTTCTACTCTGGAACTGTAGCATTTACCTTCAACTGAGTCATTCCGGTGTCTTGGATTGTACAACAGATGTGTTAAACGCTCAATTACATAAGAGTGAAAACTTCCATTAAACCCTGCACAATCTAAGTCTTTACCCCATACTGCATAAAATATTCCCTTCAAAACAATGTCTTCCATCTTGTAGAATATGTGTTTTGACTCACCACCTGACAGTGAAGTCCCCTCTCAGGTCCACATTATCTATTTAGACCTTGTAAAGGTTTAGGCAGCATGATAATATGTAATCACTTCTTGTTATATAACAAATCTGCAAATCATTTCATCTCATACTATGCTGTTTCACTGTATCACAAACAAAATACTTGTAATTCAACTCAATTAACACTATGTGTACCCTTCAAGACATCACAGAGTCCATTGTCACTGCACAAAAATGTCTACATGCACCTTTGTTCACAAAGTACAACTTCTTAAACTCACCATGTGCACATCTCTGTTGTCCTTTTGCACTCCTAGGACCTGTGTGAAATCTCAAGTCATAAAGTTAAAGTCATGTCATTTACCCACTAGAATTGTTGTTGTCCCATAATTAACCTAGTTCCGGCAGCTCTTAGAAGGAAACAGCTCCTAAACGCTAAACATTTTCAATCTGTGATGAACTCATGTGGACTGATTAATTTAACCCAAGTATTTCAATTTGAGTTTAGTTAAGACTGATTAATTTAATCCAAGTATTTCAACTCAAGTTTAGTTAAGACTGATTAATTTAATCCAAGTATTTCAACTCGAGTTTAGTTTCCTAATTTATTTGACCTAAGCATTTCAATTTGAGTTTAGTTAAGAGTTTCTTTGACCAGAATAAAATTTTTCTTCGTTTTACGAGTGTCAAGGATTTTGGTTATTACTTATTTTTTATTCTGTCGTTTTTTAGTTGAATGTAAAACCTGATTTTATTGTCAATTCCAAGAAGTAATTTTGGCTAGTTTGTTTACAATGTGTCATCCAGAAATGTTTAAACTTAATTTGACCTGTTTATGATGTTTATTCGTTTTATTTTGTCCTGCTTCCTTCGGCTTTACCCTTTTCAGAAGTCACCACAACGAATCATTCCTCTTAGGCCTTCGTCAGACCTACGCCTCACTTCCTCCAAGACCACCCCTACTCCATTTCTCTTTCTATCCACACCCTGATAAACCAGTTTGAACCCATCACGACTGCTGTGAGCCTTGCTGCTCTTCCACTTGGTCTCTTTGACACCTCAACCATCTACCTTCCTTCTCTGCATCATGTCACCAGCTCTCTGTCAGCAGCTCTTCACCTTCGCCTGTATGTTCAATACGTTTGTTATCAATTCACCTCTGTCCCTCGCCCGCTCAGTGAGTGGCTGTCCATCTGTTTTGGCTGTCTGACATCTACCTCTTCCCACACAGTGAGATGTTCCAACCTTACCTCCAGCTGACTCACTCTGACTCCATCTCCTGGTTAATTAAAGCTCGTACACGTGATGCCCCTCTGGCCTTGAGATTCAACCCATTGCTGCATATCAACTGTTCCCGAGGTCACTGCCTCCTTCCTCACAGTCAACTCTGATTGTACAGCTTATCCCCGTTTATGTCTGGCAACAGACAGCTGTGGTGTAATCAACTGCGTGCTTGTATTATCTAACTCCGCCGCCTCTCTCCTACTGCTTTTGTTTTAAACGATGCATTACCTTTCCCCTAGTTTAAACGATGTATGAAGTTCCTCTTCCAACGTTCAGTGACTGAAAATGGCGTTCTGATCTCCTCCTGCCACGATCACCCCTGTTGATGTACCACCTCCAAGCACCTCCTCCCTCTTTTAAGCTGTATTCAGCTTACTCCAACGTTTTTTACTTCTACTGACGTATTTCTGTTAATTTCTGAACATCAAGCTCCTGTCAGCTAATGTATGGAAGATTCAGATATCCCTGCTAACATCACAGATACAATACAGCTGTTTCATGCCAATATCAGCCAATTCCACCTTTATTTTAAATTAATCCAACGTTTACAGCCTAATTCAGGAACACCAAGCCCTACCCCCTTACTTTTGGTATTTTAAGTTTATTTCTGCTTGTTTTAGCTATTGGTCTGCTGGTCTTTTAGTTAATTGCCTCTTTTCTTTTTGATTCTTCCCATAAATTGTACATTTTGTCTCTGATATTGATCCTGTAGATTTTCCACAGGCTTCACATGTTCCACATTTATGAGTTCCACACCTGATAACAACGTTCACACATGCAGGCATTCAAATATTTTATTTTCATGCACTTCTGGCCGCAGTTGTAATAAAACAAATACAAGTCTGTGGTATGAGTCCAGACTTGTCCTTGCCTTATACAACAGCGCCCCCTTGTGGTCAGGATATGGAAGCTCCACTCACACACAGACACACACAGAAAAAAGAGAAAAGTAACCCTTCGCTTCGGCCCCACACACAGCTCACTCCCCCCTTTTTCCTTCTCTCCATTGTTACGTCTCCCTCAACGCCTCCGGCCTTGAAGCCGTTAAACATAGAAAACACGGCGCAAACAAAAGTCATAACAACGTCCTAAAACTAATGCAATCCCTGATCACATGAAATTTGGCGAATCTACCTAAAGTCCATGCACATTTCCCTTTAAAGCTAACTAAAAATGGAGTACAGTTTATGACGCAGTCTACACATCAAAAGGAGTACCTGCGCCTTAGCCCCGCCCACATGGGCGGACCTTAATTCCGTCAAATTAAGGGTTTGATGGCCAGCTCCGCTGAGAACAAAGGGAAAGTGTCGGTCACCCACGTGACCTCCGGCAGGCCGTCTCGCCTTCCTCCGGCCACAAGTAAAACTTGTGAAACTAACTAAAAACTACCTAACCGTCAAAGAAAGCGTTCGGCGCTTAAACTGTCTGAATATCGTAACCCTCCTCATCAGAATTAACACGAATCACCGGAAGTTAGCTTAAATAAAACCATCTTCATTTCCGGAGATGGCTGCATGCACACCAACAGAGGAATTTGAATTTAGTTTTAATTTGGTTTACGTCCGAATAGCCAGTACTCCGGACCATTAAGGTCCAAACAGTTAACCAGCTTACCTGAAATTAATGGGCCCAGTTCCTTTGTGTGCACCACAAGCCACCTCGATCCAATTCAGTCTAGGCCGTGCCTCGCTGCAAGTCGGGGGTCACCATTCTGTCGTGGCTCGCTACCACGTCGTGTTCAAAACAGCTGAGACGTCGCCCTCGGTATAAAAGATTTATTTGACAAAACATGGGTTACAGATATTCAGAGACAAACAATTACATTATTAAAATATATGCATATATTTTGGAGCATTAAAGAACGAACCGTCTCGGTGTGCGCCTCCCGGAAATGCTCGGTGGGCGTGTGTCATATCCGGCCTTTTATCACAGTTTGAGAAGGCTAACTTTCTGATTGGTTTAGCTTCTGTTGCTAGGGTTAAGACTCTAGCCCGCCCCCTCAAGGACGTTAATATCTGCATTTCAGATAAGAAGTTTTGCCTCACTGAAATCGTTCATTTTAGCTGTTTGTTTAACGTGATTATACCTTAGTGATACCAAATGATTTGAGTTAAAGGTGTTTATTTCTAGGAATAATTAATAACTATTAATTGTTATCTAACTCATGTTTGCGTGTTCTTACTTGATCCTTTTTATACTTTTGCTGTTGTAGCTTACTGTGACAATTAACCCTGTGTCATCTCAGCTAAACCGACCCTGTATTCAACAATCATTAAATGTTAATGGTTATTAAGAGAGATCCTGAGGGATCTTATTTAGTCAAACTATATTGTCTAAATTAAAGAAATGTGTTCTAGCTTTATTTATGTTAATCAGTCTGCTATCTGGCATGATTTGATTGCTTGTAATATATCAAATGTGAACTTGTAAAATTATCCTTAGATAATATGAGATTATATTTAAATGTCAACTAGTTAGAATTAGCAAACATTTTCTATAAATATAGTGCAACCCTGGAAGAAAGACACACACACACTTTGTATAACATGACATTTGAATGCTTGATAGGAAATATAAGAAGGTATAAAAATATGAAATCCAACAATATATATATACATCAGCGTCAAAGTTTCTTTATTTGTCATTCACACCACATGTGGTACATGTGGTGGAACAAAATTGTGTAAACAGGGTCCCATTTACATTCAAAAATAAAATGTAAAAGAAAAACAGTATTAAGATCTAAGATATGAGCTAAGAAAAACATTAACTAAAAATATGCAAAGCACTAATAACATAAAAACAATAAGCCGAACAGCATTATATATACTGTATATAATAATAATAATAATAATAACAATAATAATAATAATAATAATAATAATAATAATAATAATATTTTATTTTAAAAGGCCCCTTTCAGGACACCCAAGGACACTTTACAGTAAGAAACATATCAGAACGATTGAGTAAAAAGAAACAAGCACAGTGCAAAGATCAATAGGAATAAATTGAAATATAAAATACGTAAAGAATATAAAATACATAAAGCAAATATCCTGATGCATGTTAAATAATCCAGGTAGAAAAATCCAAAAAAGTTCAATCTGGTCCTCTGGACATTCAAAAAAACAAAAAACAAAACAAAGCAAAAAAATATAGAAACGTTTCGTCTCTCATCCAAGAGACTTCCTCAGTCTGAGGTGC
>NC_056500.1:60142306-60143359 GCF_014905685.2 Nematolebias whitei | reverse complement strand
TCAACCTACTTCACATATGGGGAGCAATATTATAGGCAGAAACATGGATGTGCTATGGGGTCTCCAGTTTCTCCTATTGTTGCCAACCTGTACATGGAGGAGGAAGAAAAGAGAGCCTTGACGTCCTTTTCAGGGACACCACCAAGTCATTGGTTCAGGTATGTTGACGACACCTGGGTTAAAATCAAAACTCAGGAAGTCCAACATTTTACTGACCACATCAACTCTGTGGATAAATACATCAAGTTCACACGAGAAGATGTAAAAAATGGCAAGTTGGCTTTCTTGGACTGTAAGGTCTCCGTCTCTGATAGAGGACAATTGCAAACCGAGGTGTACCGCAAACCCACCCACACAGACCAGTATTTGCAGTTTGACTCCCATCACCCTTTGGAGCACAAGTTAGTAGTCATCAGGACTCTATCACAGAGCAGACAGCATCCCCACTAACTCGGGAGCCAGGCAGAAGGAGAAATCCCACACAAAACAGGCTCTAGAGCAATGTGGATATCCTAACTGGGCCTTCCTGAAAGCAGAGAAGAAACCCAAACAGGACTCCAGTCAGCCATCAGGTGAAAAGGAGGAACCCAGACCCAGACCAGTAGTCATTCCATATGTTGAGGGAGTATCAGAGAAACTGAGACATTTATTTTCTAAACATAACGTCCCAGTGGCTTTTAAACCCCAAAATACATTACGGCAAAGATTGGTTCATCCCAAAGATCCAGTCCCCCGGCACAAACAGAGTAATATTGTGTATGCTGTTCAGTGTCAGGAGGGCTGTGATCAGTCTTACATCGGAGAAACAAAACAGCCACTGGCCAAAAGGATGGCCCAGCACAGAAGATCAACATCATCAGACCAGGATTCTGCGGTCTACACTCATCTCCAGGCCAGCGGTCACTCTTTCAGGGATGAAGATGTTCTCATCTTGGACAGAGAGGAACGATGGTTTGAGAGAGGAGTAAAGGAGGCCATCTTTGTGAAAAGAAATTGTCCATCATTGAACAGGGGTGGAGGCCTCCGGGTTCAACTGTCCCCCTCTTACAATGC
>NC_056500.1:60138193-60142206 GCF_014905685.2 Nematolebias whitei | reverse complement strand
GCACCTCAGACTGAGGAAGTCTCTTGGATGAGAGACGAAACGTTTCTTTTTTTTTTTTTGCTTTGTTTTGTTTTTTGTTTTTTTGAATGTCCAGAGGACCAGATTGAACTTTTTTGGATACATAAAGCAAAGTTAAGGATAAGTGAATCTAAAGAGATGTGTTTTCAGAGTAGTCTTAAATAGAGAAAGAGAGGTGGTGTTACGTAAGTCTGGCAGTAGAGAGTTACAGAGATGAGGGGCAGAGCAGGTTAAGACCCTGCTCCCCATGGTGGAGAGGCGGGCAGAGGGTACATGGAGGTGTAGTGAAGAGGAGGATCTGAGATAGCGCGAGGGAATGGAGATGTGTAGGAGGTAGATAGGTAAAGAGGGGCAAGTTTGTGGATAGCTTTGAAAGTAAGAAGAAGAATTTTGAAGACAATGCGTGATTTAACTGGGAGCCAGTGGAGCTGCTGCAGGACAGGAGTGATGTGATTAAAGGAGGAGGTTTGACTTATGACATGGGCAGCTGAGTTCTGGATTATCTGTAACTTATGAAGATATTTGTTGGGGAGGCCATAAAGAAGGGAGTTGCAGCATTCAATCCGGGAAGTCACAAGACTGTGCACAGGGATGGCAGTGGATCAGGGTGTGAGAGAAGGGCAGAGACGGTTAATATTTCGGAGATGGAAATAGGCAGACCGAGTAACATTGTTCATGTGTGAAATGAAGGAGAGAGTGGTGTTGAGGATGACACCAAGACTCTTGACCTGAGGTGAGGGGATAGCAAAGAGTTGTTAAGGGGGATGAGAAGATGTTCTGATTTTGAAATAGAGTTTTTGGTACCGACAAGAATAATTTCTGTTTTGTAACTGTTTAGTTGAAGGAAATTGTTAGAAAACCAGTGATTTAGCTCATTGAGACAGTCGGTGAGGATGGAGGGTGGGTGGATGGAGTTTGGTTTAGTTGACAAGTAGACCTGTGTGTCATCAGCATAACAGTGGAAATGGCCACCAAATTTGCAGAAGATGTGACCTAAAAAAAGGAGGTAAATGATGAAGAGGCGGGTCTGAGGACAGAGCCTTGGGGTACACCTGTAGAAATAGGGGAAGACTGGGAACGGAAGGATTTAAGCTGAATGAATTGAGTGTAGTCAAAGAGATAAGATTTGAACCAGTCTAACGGAGTACCTGAGATGCCAATGTAGGTTAGTCTGTTGAGGAGGATATAATGACAGACTGTGTCAAAGGAAGAACTTAGATCAAGCAGAATGAGGATGGACAGAAGACCAGATTCAGCAACAAGAAACAGGTCATTGGTTATTTTAATTAGAGCTGTTTCGGTGCTATGGTGAGGGCGAAAACCAGATTGAAATTCTTCAGAAATGTTGTTGGATAGGTTAGAGTGAAGTTGACTGGCAACAACTTTGTCAATAACCTTGGAAATAAAGGGCAGATTAGAAATCGGACAAAGATTACTGAAGTTGGTAAAGTCAAGACCTGGTTTCTTGATGATGGGGGTGATGGCAGCAGATTTGAAATTTGTGGGAACAATGCCAGAGGTAAGGGAGGAGTGGATGATGTTAGTGATGATAGGGAGCAGAGATGGGAGACAGGATTTAACAAGAACTGTGGGAAATGGATCAAGCTGATAGGATGATGACTTAGACTTGCTGATAATGTCAGCAAAGTCATCAGCAGATGGGAGGGAGAAGACAGTGAAGGGGAGGGAGGGAGGGAGGGAGGGGGGAGTTCAGCATAGATGCTGGGGGCGGTATTTGGTCCAAGGTGCTTATGAATTGAAATAATCTTTTCATTGAAATAGGACATCAGAGAGTTGCAAAATTCTGTGGAAACCATGTGAGAGGGTAAAGAGTTAGGAGATGAGACGGAACGGTTAAGGAGAGAGAACAATGTCTTTGAATTTTCAACATTGGAACTGATGATGTCAGAGAAGTAGCTGGATTTGGCTTGAAAAATACTGTCCTTATACTGGATAATGTGGTTCGCACAGTTCCTTGTGAATTGTGAGACCGGATTTCTTATAGAGTCGCTCTAACCTCCGACCTTTGGATTTCAGGGAACAAAGTTCTGGAGTGAACCAGGGTGCAGAATTGGAGAAGGAGACAGACCGGGTTTTCAAAGGAGCAACAGAATTAAGGATGTTGGTGAGGGTGTTATTGTAGAATGTGACAAGGTCATTCGGGTTAGAAGAATTGAAGGTGAGGAAGGTATTATTAATATGAGATAAAATAATGTCATGGTTGATATTCTTAATATTATGGAAGGACAGAGTGCATTGAGGTTTCTCGGAAGAAAATTTAAGATTGACACTGAATGAAATCATCAGGTGATCAGTAAAAGGAAGTTCATCAGAATAACAGTTAGGAGGAGAGAGTCCATTATACTCATTACTCAAAATTACTCCATATTGTGTTCCAGGAGATGAGAAGAAAAAAGCAAAACAGTATACTTAATCATTCATGGTGTGGTATAAAACAGGATGAAATGTGAACAAAACGATGTGTATTTTTTTCAGAACAACTTTTATTTTAATTGACAAGATTTACTGATGTTAAACAACTAACATCCTTCTTCTTCTTCTTCTTTCGGCTTTTCCCTCTTCAGGGGTTGCCACAGCGAGTCATCCTCCTCCACCTCACTCTGTCCTCTGCATCCTCTGTCCTCACTCCAACTACCTTCATGTCCTCTTTTTTTTTTTTATTTTTTTTTTATTTTTTTATTTTTTTAATAGGATAGAAAGAAAGAAAAGACAAAGTAAGACTCCAAAATATAAGAAATATATACAAATAGAGCACACTTCAAAACACCCGGCCACTGTCTGTTCACCTGCAAAGAACATGACAAAACACAGCAACAAAATACATATGTATAAAGAACTTAAAATATTCATGGCTTTGCAGTAAGTTTCAATAAATATATATACCCATACCTACGCCTATATACATACATACATACATACACATGAATATACACTCACATACATATCTATATATCTACATATAAAGCCTACATAAACATCCCTGCTTCTATTTGTGTGTGGTTGTGAGCATGCATAAGTGTATAAGGCTTCTCTAATAGAACATTTATTAGTAATTGTGAAGCAGCAGAGACCCGACCCCCAAGACCAGAGGCAGACGAAAAAGGGGGGACCAGAGCCCAAGACCCCAGGAGGGACCCCGACCGCGGAGCCCCCAGAGCCACCCACACAGGGCGAACCACCCACCCACCCCCCAGAAGGGACCACAGGGGAGAACCGGAAGATCCCCACCAGTAACCACATATAGTGACCCCCCGGGGCCAACAGCGACAAACTCATAGGCCTCCGTCGGCACCCGCCACACCGATGTAGGTCCAGGTCCAGGCACCGAGGCCCGGGCACCGAGGACTCACACCACCCAGGCCAAGGCCTGACAGGGCCAGAGGACCCGAGCCCCACCAGGCAGACACCAGGCCGAGCCGACACACGCCCAAGCGCCCAGCCCCCGATACCAAGGGCCCCAAGCGCGCCGGCAGGCAAGGGCACACCCCACCAGGGGGCCGCGCGATAGGGGCGCGATGCCAAGCACCCCCAGTTGTATCAAAGAGGGGGCAGTCCGAGTCTCGGCCTAACAAATACCCATTCATACACATACACAATCACACTATCCCAACCTCAATCTCACATTCATTCACTCAAAGACATACAATAACGATACATTTCATTCTTATTCCCGATACACACTCTATACCCCCCAGGTCCAAGACATGTACCCGCCCTCTACAGGGGGCAGCCCATGCCCAAACCCAGGAGGTAAACCCATTCATTCTTGAGCGGAGAAGAGCCAATACCCCAGACCCGGCCCAGGCCATGCCCCGCCGACAGGATACCCCCCCACCATGAAGAGGACACGCCACCGACCACCCCCACACACCGCCAACAACCAAGCACGCACCCCCAGCCGACCGCCTGCCAGGCCCCGGCAGCCACCCTGGCCAGCGGGCCAACCATGGCACCCAAGAGCCAAGCTCAGGGGG
>NC_056500.1:60126144-60138093 GCF_014905685.2 Nematolebias whitei | reverse complement strand
CCCCCCGGGGCCAACAGCGACAAACTCATAGGCCTCCGTCGGCACCCGCCACACCGATGTAGGTCCAGGTCCAGGCACCGAGGCCCGGGCACCGAGGACTCACACCACCCAGGCCAAGGCCTGACAGGGCCAGAGGACCCGAGCCCCACCAGGCAGACACCAGGCCGAGCCGACACACGCCCAAGCGCCCAGCCCCCGATACCAAGGGCCCCAAGCGCGCCGGCAGGCAAGGGCACACCCCACCAGGGGGCCGCGCGATAGGGGCGCGATGCCAAGCACCCCCAGTTGTATCAAAGAGGGGGCAGTCCGAGTCTCGGCCTAACAAATACCCATTCATACACATACACAATCACACTATCCCAACCTCAATCTCACATTCATTCACTCAAAGACATACAATAACGATACATTTCATTCTTATTCCCGATACACACTCTATACCCCCCAGGTCCAAGACATGTACCCGCCCTCTACAGGGGGCAGCCCATGCCCAAACCCAGGAGGTAAACCCATTCATTCTTGAGCGGAGAAGAGCCAATACCCCAGACCCGGCCCAGGCCATGCCCCGCCGACAGGATACCCCCCCACCATGAAGAGGCCACCCCACCGACCACCCCCACACACCGCCAACAACCAAGCACGCACCCCCAGCCGACCGCCTGCCAGGCCCCGGCAGCCACCCTGGCCAGCGGGCCAACCATGGCACCCAAGAGCCAAGCTCAGGGGGTCCAAACAACCCCAGGGAGAGCACAGCGCCAGCACCGCCCATGGCAACCCCCAGACCCTGAACCCCCACATAGTCCTGGTCAACACCCGACGGCCTGCCCTTCTCCCGGACCCCACCCCCGGAATGGCAGTCAGGGAACTAGGTGGGTAGGAAGAGGAGAAAAAAATAAAATAAAATAAATAAATAACTAAAAATAAGACCCCGACACATACACCCCCACCCCTAGATGTGCTGTTGATGTGTGTTGTTGTATAGTGCCATTAAAAAGGAAAGAAGAAGGAGCAAAGGATGGCATGGTGCCAGTTTCCCCTCCACCCCAACTCTATCCAAACCCTAGTGTCTAAATGCAACCGTTGTAAGTGAGCACAGGCACAGGGGGTGAGAGTAAGGTCATCCCACCACCCATAGCCATGTGCCCACCTCAAATTCCTATATATGAATGTCATGAGGATGTTATGAATGAATGTCTAAGGTGTACAATAAAATTGAGTCCCAGGTGGCTATGGTCAACAAAGATGTAAAATTGTTGCAGCACACCCGAGCCCAAACAACCCTAAATGTATGGAATTGAAATGAAGAGGGTGGAGGTGCATGGTGAGGGATGGGGAGAAATAACTGTGAGAGCAAATGCTCCCACAGGGGGTCAGCTCCCCCACTGACCCAACAGCCCCCCCCCCCAGCCCCCCAAGGTCCACCCAGGGATTGAGGCCAAGACACCTCTCCATCTGGACCGACCGTCAGGCCCGCTGAGCTCCAGACCAGAGAGGGACAGAGCCCCGAGGGCCGCCAGAAGCTGCACCAGCAGCCTACACACCCGAGGGCCACCAGGACCCCCACAGATCGCAGTCAGCCCGCTACCAGATGGAGCCAAACCCCACCAGGACGACCCGGCCAAGAGCGCCCGCCCAACCGCCGACAGTGCCAGGAAGCACCGGGAGCGAGCCCCCACCACAGGAAAGGGGCCAGCCAGCCGGCCATGCACAGTCCCGGGCCGCCCCCAAGGACATCCACCCCATCCCCACTCCAGAAGAAATACTACACCCACCCCTCATTCGGACATCTCTCAAAACACATAGCACACTAGACACCTAGGCTGGGTCAAACTACCCCCTCCTAGGGGCTACTGGTCATGCCCCCAAACACCCAACCCCCCAGCCCATGACCCACAACCCACCAGCGAGCCGAAGGCCCCCGCCCAGAACCGGGCATGTCCTCTTTAAATGCAACCATATATCTCCTCTTTGGCCTTCCTCGTTTTCATTTTCCTGGAAGCTACATTTCTAACATCCTTCTACCAATATACTCACGGTCCCTCCTCTTGACATTTCCAAACCATCTCAGTCTGGCCTCCCTAACTTTATCTCCCAGTTGTTCAACATGTGCTGCACCTATGATGATCTCATTCCTAATCGTATCCAGCCTTGTCACGCCTAGGGAGAACCTTAGCATCTTCATTTCTTCCACTTCCAGTTCTGTCTCCTGTCTTTTTGTCCATGTCTCTGTCTCCAGACCATACAACATAGCTGGTCTCACCACTGTCCTGTAAACTTTTCCTTTGACCTTTGCTGACACCCTTTTGTCACAAATCACTCCTGAAACTTTTCTCCATCCACTCCATCCTGCCTGGACTCTGTTTTTCACCTCTTTACCACACTCCCAATTTTCCTGGACAGTGGACCCCAAGTCCTTGAAGTCCTGCACCTTTGTGACCTCTGTTCCTTGTAGCCTCACTGTTCCACCTCCTCCCTCTCATTCACACACGTACTCTGTCTTACTACGGCTGACTTTCATTCCTCTTCTTTCAAGTGCATACCTCCACCTCTCCAAGTTCTTTTCCACCTGTTCCTTGTTCTCACCACAGATCACAATGTCATCTGCAAACATAATAGTCCATGGGGATTCCTGCCTGACCTCATCTGTTAGTCAGTCCTTCACCAGCGCAAACAAGAAAGGGCTCAGAGCTGATCCTTGATGCAATCCCACCTCCACCTTGAAGCTATCTGTCACTCCTACTACAGATCTCACCACTGTCCTGCTGTCCTCATACAGGTCCTTCTAAAAAATTAGCATATTGTGATAAAGGTCATTATTTTCCATAATATAATGATAAAAATGAAACTTTCATATATTTCAGATTCATTGCACACCAACTGAAATGTTTCAGGTCTTTAATTGTTTTAATACTGATGATTATGGCATACAGCTCATGAAAACCAAAAAATGTCTGTCCCAAAAAATTAGCATATCATGAAAAGGTTCTCTAAACAAGCTATTAACCTAACCATCTGAATCAACGATGTAACTCTAAACGCCTGCAAAAGATTCCTGAGGCTTTTAAAAACTCCCAGCCTTGTTTATTACTCAAAACCGCAATCATGGGTAAGACTGCTGACCTGACTGCTGTCCAGAAGGCCATCATTGACACCCTCAAGCAAGAGGGTAAGACACAGAAAGAAATTGCTGAACGAATAGGCTGTTCCCAAAGTGCTGTATCAAGGCACCTCAGTGGGAAGTCTGTGGGAAGGGAAAAGTGTGGCAGAAAACGCTGCACAACGAGAAGAGATGACCGGACCCTGAGGAGGATTGTGGAGAAGGGCCGATTCCAGACCTTGGGGGACCTGCAGAAGCAGTGGACTGAGTCTGGAGTAGAAACATCCAGAGCCACTGTGCACAGGCTTGTGCAGGAAATGGGCTACAGGTGCCGCATTCCCCAGGTCAAGCCACTTTTGAACAAGAGAGTGCGTCAGAAGCATCTCGCCTGGGACTGCTGCTGAGTGGTCCAAAGTTATGTTCTCTGATTACAGTAAATTTTGCATTTCCTTTGGAAATCAAGGTCCCAGAGTCTGGAGGAAGAGAGTGTGGAAAATAATAATTGTTTTAAAGTTTAAAAAACTCCTAATAAAAAGAAAACCAGAGACATTTCTCTTTTAGCTCAAAACGGAGCGCGAGGTTTATTCTTTCTGCAGAAAGGAGATGCTCACCTGAACGAAGTCAGAATGAACACTGGATTCTTAAATAGACAGTACATATTTTTATACATGTTTCGTGCGTCACAATACTATTTTATCATGAAGGAGGATAAAGTTTCTCATGCTGATATCACACACAGGTTCTTTGTTATCAGCACGAGATGTTATTCTTCTTGTGGAGCCAGTGCTTTGTAACCAGTCTTCTGTCCATGTGACTAGAACATTCCGATGAACATTTGTGGAGCTGGTATTTTTTAATTAGATTTGTAACAAGTTTTTGTTCATGTGGCTAGGATATTCTGATAAAGGAAAAACAGTTTGATACGAAAAAACGTTCTCAGCGCAGGTGGTGAATACAAGGACGTTTTGCTGAGCACGAGGCTTTGAGAAGTTTACAAAAGTTCACATTTACACATCAACTGAGGAGGTTCACCAAAGTTCACATTTTACACATCAAATTTAAAAATCTGAAGAATAAACATGGATTTTAAACAATATTTAAACGATACGTGTTAGTTTATTAATTTTTTCACAATTTCCCCCCTTTTGTTCCAAAAGGAACAACAAAATAAGAAAACAGAGTGAATAAAATATATATATATATAAGTATAGACTTTGAATGGGATAAACATCAAGTTCAATGCATCACTTGTGGTTTGGCACAGGACCATCATAAACTTCAAATGGAAATTGCAAGAGCTGTTTTTGTGGGTTACAGACCCTGTTTAAGAGCTATATGCGTACAGGTAAGAAACTTCAATTTTATTCAAAACATGAAAATATACAAAGAACTCAAAGGAGGGCATATTGTTTCAATCAAAAAGTATTAACATAAAATGTAAAAAGAAGAAAACATAAAATTTGTATTTAAAAGCATAAAACCAAAATGTGAAAGCGTAAGAAATGTCTTTAGTTCAGGAAATCTTGTCCAGTGTACTCATGGTCTTCTGGTCTAAGCCTAAGAACACAACTTTGGACGGCTAAGACTACTAAATCTAGGAATTCTAGTCTAGATGGAATGGGTGAAGTTTCAGTCATCAGGGAGTGTCCGCCTCTGTCAAAGTCAATTACAAAGATGTCATCGGTGCAGGATGTGTCAATCTCAAGAATGGATTGATGTTCTCTAACTGTAAAACGAATTTTCATTTTATTTTAAAACAAAAGTGTTGTAAGAGGAAAATAAAACCAACAACTAGAACAAAAGTGTATGCAAAGAATGCAAAAAGCTTCCACTGGTACCGCATGGAGTTCATGATGGTTGTTTGTCTGTTGGGTATCAAACGTCTATCTGTTCTGCCTGCCTGATCAGTTGGAGGGTCTAGGTACCCCGCCGCCCTCACTGTGAGCCTGAGCTCTATCAGTGGGTGGTGAACGTGAGTGGCGTAGATCCCCTGTGGGTATCAAGCTGTTCAGACTCCGATACTTGTTGCACCCGCGGTGGCACCCAGCTCTTAAGCTCTGGTGCTTCTTTTCCTCTGGGCTAGTTCTCGGTATCCTGGTTTCCGTCCGGTCGAAGAGGGACAATGGGGACGCTGCCTCACCTGGTTTTGATGCCAGTGAGTGTGCTGTCCTGGCTCTGTTAGGTTTGGTCGTGGCCTAACAGACCGCTGCCTCAGCTACCCGTTGGTGCTGAGTGACTCTTCGGGCAGTTGCCCTGGTCTTTCCTGTCCTTTGCTCCTCGTCTGGTCTTCTCCTGATGGTAGAGTGATCCCTTTGAACCGCTTACAGTGGGAGGCGTGGACCCAAGTAGTTCTCTCTGCCACCTTCACAGCCGTGTGGGTGGTCAGCAAAACCTGGAATGGTCCAGTCCACCTGGGAGAGTTCCAGCGCCTTCTCCTGAAACATTTAATCATAACAAAGTCTCCAGGAGAAATACAGTGCAATTGCTTTTGCGCAGGTGTAGGGAGTCCTCCCTGCACCTGAGACCTGATGGATGTTAAGTGTTTGGTTAGTTCAATGCAATAGTTCATCATGTTATGATCACAGTGTTTAAGATCGCTGGTGGGGTCAGTTGTTGGTCCGACTCCCAGATTGGGAGGAGCTGCAAAAAGGATTTCAAAAGGACTAAGACGAAGTTTAGCTCGTCTGCGCATCCTCATATACATAACAGCAATAGGCAAGCATGTGACCCAGTTCTGTTTTGTGTCCTCACAAAGTTTGGCCAGTTTGTTTTTCAAAGTACCATTTTCTCGTTCAACAGCGCCCCCGCTCTGTGGGTGGTAGGCACAGTGTTTTGTTAGGTCAAAATGTAGGGTCGTGGATACTTCATTCATGATCTCATTTGCGAAGTGGGACCCATTATCACTTGAAATTCTCTGGGGGATTCCCCATCGTGGAATGATCTCTGTCAGTAAAATCTTTGCTACTATGTTTGCTGTTGCATGTTTTGTGGGGAAAACGTCAACCCATTTGGAAAACATATCGACAACAACCAAGCAGTATTTCTTGTTTAAAACGGGCGTTAATTCAATAAAATCAATCATTAGATGTTGAAAAGGAGCAGTCACTGTCTTGTGTGCACCTGGTGCTGTGGTTTTTATTGTTTTTGAAATATTGTGAGTGGCACATATCAGACATGAGTCACAGTACTGTTCAGCAACTTTCAAAAATTTCACAGTAAACCAGTGTGTGTCCATTTCTCTTAACATTCCCCCCTTAGACACATGGTCTCCACCATGTGTTAAAACAGCAAAAGAATGAAAGAAATGTCAAGGTAGGCAGGGGTTGTTGTTTGGACCTAGCCAGATACCATCAGTGAACGTGCTTCCAAGGCATTTCCATTCTGCTCGCTCAGAAGGTGTTGAGAGTTTTTGCATGTCTGTGATGGTGAATGAGTCAGGTGAGGCTGTGGTCTGAGATGATGAGCAGACCATAAGAGGAAGTGGGTGGATCCCTTCAGGAGGTGTGGTAGCAGCAGATTTAGCTGCTATGTCAGCAGCTGCGTTGCCCCTAGAGACATAGTCAGTGTTTCGGGTATGGGCTGTGTAGTGGACTAGGCCTGATGTCAAAACTGACCAGATGAACAGAAACTGTCATTTCATTGTTTTGAATCCAGAAATACAGTTTGACCCATCCTGAGACTTTCTTTCTTGAATTAATCAAGTGGAAAAAGACAATTCTCTATGATCATTACTATTTTACAAATGTTTTGATAATCAAATTGTGTTAGTTCAAACAATGTTTACATGTTGAAGTGAACTACTCATTTTTATTTACTTAAACAGTAGTAATGATTTTTAATTCTCAATTCAAAGTGAAATCAAGTTAGAGTACGTTAGAGAGTAATGATTCAATTTCTTGATCGTCTGCTTTGAAGGGAGCAAATTTGTAAGTGTGTTAGAGTTCAGGTTTCGGTCAACTAAAAAGTTTACTGAAAAGAAATGTCATGTTTAACTTTTACAGCAAGATACCTGAGTAGAGACGCCACTAAGACTGGTTTTCTCCAACAATCTTTCTGTCTGTTCTTAAACAATCTTAATCTCTATCCTTGACTTTCCATAACACCTTACATCACAAACCACACCTCTGTTTTGGTCCATCGACCAATCAAAAAGCTCTCAAATGAACCGGAAGTGACCCTTCATAAAAAGGTTGGCACTTCCTAGTTCAAAGAAGAGAGTTCACACAGAGTTTACAGAAGAGCTCAGTCTTGAAGCTGCTGTAAGCTCAGTCTTGAAGATGGAGCAGCAATGAGAGTTCAGGAGTTTTGGAATCCAGAATGCAGAGAGTTTGGGAGTTCCTGAATGCAAAACGCAGGCATTCATGGATGCTGCTAAACCAATGAAACTGAACCAGAGACGATTTTGGGAATTATAACTTCTGTTTGGATAACCTTGCACGGCTCTCGAGGTATTTAGCGGTTCTCACTGAGACGCTGAACAGTGGTTGGAAGTGAGACTCCACGCCGGAACTGATCTATCTTCAGAAAAGGTAAAAGTCGACCTTCACCAAAAGTGTACTGTTGGGACAAGCTGATTTCCGAAGGAGCGTGCACGTTCTGGTTAAAACAGACAAAATTCCCTCACACATCTCTCTGTAAGATAAATCTCAATTTTCCATCTTTAAACTCTCCTTTCTGCTAGAAAATTAATCCAGATGTTTTCATTAATGTCTGTGGTGAAGCAACGGAAAATCATGGCCGTATGGTTTTCCTGGTTGTAAAGCTGATTAATTATGTTGTTGTTTTCATATTCTGCCAAATTAATGTAAATGTGTGATGTGTTAAACTTGATTCTGTTAATAAATGACCCACTCGCTTGGTGAGTCAAAGATAATTAACGTCTCACGTCCACATTTCTGTTAAATTCAAAACACGACATCATCCAGTCCAGAAAGATGAGTGAACCCGTTTAATGTATGAATATATCTCAGGATATTCTCATACTACATCTGGTGGCCCGTGACGGTTCATAAATGGACTGTGTATGCGTGTAATAATTGAATATTACGTGTTGGCATGAAAAAGAAATAGCAGAGTGTAGCTGTGTTGAACGCAGCGTGCTGAAACGCAACGCTTGAAGTCAAAACACTGCATGTTTGAGCTGCGACTCTTGGAGAAAACGCTGTGTTGAGCTAGTGATGTTTTGAAGCTGGAAATCAGTCGAGATGTCTTTATGAAAGCTGAAATTGTACATCTGTTGTGTAACATAAGCTGGCTTTGAGCTGTGGAAACGCTTTATTCTGTTTAAACTGTGTTCCAGACGCTGTTCTGGTACCGGCTCGGTTCTGAGAAAGATCGAACGAGTTGTTTTAAATAGATGGAGAAACGTTTTAAAGACTGGACCAAGTCTCAGCTAAGCTCAGAGTTGATTCGTTACATTTTTTAACAGAAAAAAGTGCATTTTGACGGTTTAAAAGACAGAAAAGTTGACGGACTTGTTCAGATAAATCTAACATGCTCGTTGGGAAAACGCTGCGTGATTGGTTGAATTAGCTGCTGTGTAACGCTCTCATTGGCTGAGAGACGTGTCAGTCAGTGACCCGGAAATGAAAACTCGTTTTTCATAGGGAATAAAATCTGCCTTTTAAAGCTGAAAAGCGCTTTAAAAGTTGATTCTGATCCACTGCTCCGTGTCTTCGAAGCATAATTGTTGAAATTTTGCCACGTTTGAGTTTAAAATCCGTCATTAAATGATGTTTTTGAACAACGATAGCGATGCTAATTTTAAGCAAACAGCTAACGACCGGATGAGTGACGTGTCACGTCACTTCCTCCATGTCGGAAGTAAAGCTTGGTTGAACCGAAAGCTTTGCTGTGCTTAAAATCACTAAATGTAACTTGCCACATGCCCCTAAAACTCGTGTTCATGCATAAAAGTCGGGCTTGTTGAAACAACGCCACGTTTACGCTTTAAATCCGTTCAGAAATGTTGATTTTAACCGAGTTTAGCCGAAGCTAACTTTAAGCTAAGCGGCTAACAACAGGATGTCAACCGAACATCACAGGAAGTCGTCATAGACTCCTGCTGGTAAAAAGCTAAACACTGCCCCCTCCTGGGAAACTTGAGATCACAGTTTCACTTCAGTTTTAGGTTTTTAGTGAAATTAAACGTTTTTTATTTCTGTAAGACGCATTTTTGAGTTAATAAACGTTCCTCAAAGCTGAATAATCACTGTTATCTTGCATTTAAAATGTAATTAAGGTATTTATGCAAAAAAGGCATTTACCAGGACATTTTTCATTCACTGAATTCCTCAAACAGGAGGTACAAAATGAAAAATTAGAAACTTTTTAAAAGATACGGTTCAGATATTCACAGAGTTGATAAGTTGCTCATTTGCTGGAAAGATAATACACGTTTAATTGCGAAATCAATAAATAAGAGTAAACTTATCAGGAAAAAGAAACTTTTCTGTTTAAGTTACCACCTAAAAATACATCTTCCTATTTAATTTTAAATAGAAGTTACTGACAGGAGGACAGGAGTAATAACAGTTTTTCTGAAGAAAGATTAATTAATCCTGACACCTCATCAATTTTCTTTTCTCTTTTCACCCACCTGGGTTGATGAGTAACTGTTTAAAATAGCGAATTTCTGGAAGTAAACGGTTTAAAAAACGTTTTAAACTGATGATTGCTGTGAGACTAAAAAGAAAAATTGCAGGTTTATAAAAATTCAGTGCTTTAGAGTAAAATACACTAAAAAGAGCTTGGTAATCTAGTATCTGTTAAGAAATAAGCACATAAAAAGTAACACTGCCAGAGAAGCATTTACTTAAGAATATTCATGAATTGGGGTAAAACCTACAGATAGGTACCCACATTTGAATAAGTTGACTTATAACAGTACTTTTGTGTAAACCCACAGCTAAAATAATGTGAAACTCATTGACATTTGAATACAATTATTTACCTGTAAAAATATCTGAAGCTGGCAATTGTTTTATCCAGAAAAAGTGCTACACAGTGAAAAACATGACAGGTGTGTTAGAAAAAGACTTTGATCCTTATGGGATGAAGGACTGTTTAGAATATGCGTTGAAGCTGCTGACAGGACCCTTACATCCATATGGCAAACAGGCGGAGAGCATGAACCCAAAAGAGTTAGTGGACAATCTGAAGGAGGTTGCAGAGAGTGTGACCTCTACAAAAATTTCAATGTCAAACTATGAAAAGCTGGCTAAAATTGCAATTTTGCTGAAAGAATCTTACTTTGCATTAAGACGGGATCACAACGAGAAAATGTCACAAGTTTCCCGCTGCAAAGGTGAAATAGATGTGCTTAAAAAAGATCTGCACAAAAGCAGAGTGGATAAAGAGGTATTCCTAGAAGAAGTTATGCGTTTACAAAGTGAATGTCAAACCTCCCAGGAACGCTTAAAAGCATGTGAGGAGAAGCTAAGAGCAGCAACAAATTAAAGTTCTGACGTGGGGCGAGGTGGTCTGGAATCCAGAAAAGACCTTGAACAGTGTCGGGATAATACACCAAAACCTCCAAAGATCTTTTACTCACCTGGTGCTTTTAGACTCATCCAACCACCCTCACCTAAAGTGGTAGGAACAGACCTGAACAGGTCTCCTCCACAAAACATGCAACAGAGTGCATGGAAACTTCCTCTTTCAATGGATGTTCTGCTAAAACTCTCAAAATATGTACAACGCTTTGTACCTGGACCGATGGGTTCAACTGGAACAAAAGCGTACCTGAAAGATCTCGAATTCAGATTGAAAGGTTATCCTAATGCTACGGTTGAGGATAAAATCAGTCTGATAAGACTCACTTCAGACAGAGAGGTGTATGCCTTCATCGAGCGTCTACCTGATACAACGAGAAAGGATTACAACCTTCTGTGTGAGGCTTTGATCAGAGAGTACGACCCCTGCACGGGACCTGCTGGTTTCCCAGCCGCTGACAAGGTCAAGCAGGGCAAGAATGAACATCCAAAGATTTATTACAAAAGAATCTTCCAAGCTTATTTTGGTTACAGAAATGAAACCGGAATGGAGGAAGAAGAAAATTTTAAATATGTTTTCAGCAAAAATCTCCACACTGACATACGCATGTCAGTACAAATTATGGCAAATTTCAGAGAAAAATCCATAAATGAGATTAAACAGTGTGCTGTGAATGTATTCGAGGCACGTTCTCATGCTAAGACGCCCATAGAGGTGTTTCCTGGTATAAAGGTTAAACCCCACTCCCTAGAAATGGAAGGAAGGCGTGCGACGCCACCTCCTCCTAAAACAGGCGAGAAAAGGCAGTATTTTCAAACTAAAAAACCACGTAATGAAGGTGCACGCTGGGACAAAAAGGCTCCTCTTTCAGAGGATGGACGTGATCATCGTAAATGGGACATGCGTAGGACGCAAAGATATGGGATCCAAGAGGACCCATATTATCAGGGGAAATCCGAAGAGGAACCCCCAAAAGACGTACCTAACCCTCCCCCACCTCGGACGAAACGAACCGAGGCGATAAAATCACAAAGGTCCCAGGAGCAAGGCCCTAAACCTCTGAACTCGGAAGAGACAGAGGAAATACAAAGGTTTTTAGAAACTTTGATACACGCTGAAATGGGAACCCAACCAGGAGCACAGTGTAGTGATGTTATCGCTACTAAATCTGAAGGCGCAAATGACAACATTACAGATGTCGGTGAAACACACCAAGACATTGCTGTCGTTGCCTCCAACAACCCCTCATCGGACGAAGGGGGGGTAAACACACACACAACCGATGACGAGTCATTGCAAACTGAAAACTTAGAACCTGATTTTCATGATTTTGAACTAGGCATTCCAGTTCTGGGAGG
>NC_056500.1:60117027-60126044 GCF_014905685.2 Nematolebias whitei | reverse complement strand
TTGGGCGGTGGCTGCTGAGGAGCAGCTGTGGTGGAGTGGCTGGTGGGTCTGGAGACTGGCGTCGGCCTTTGGATGTGGTTCGTGGGGCTGCTGTTTGCCGGGACGTGTGGGATCCGCGTGAGTGCTGGGAGCGGATAAACCAACAAGGATCCTGCGTGTCGCTGGGCTGCAGGAGCCGGTCTTCTTACGTCGGATTTGGGGGCTGCAGCTGCGGTGTTGCAGCGGAGGTCTTGGGACTCTTTGCGTCGTGACCAGGTCTCGGATTTGGCTGAAGGTGAGCCTCGACACTGGTGAGGGTTTCTGTTGTCGAGCAGTGGGGCTTTGCCTGCTGGATGGGGCGCGGCGGTTCGAGAGGATATCGCCGTTTGGATATACGTTCCTGTGGGGTCCGATCTGCGGCCGTGGTGTTGAGCATCTGGAGGGCTCTCGCGGCTCTTGGCTGACGACTTGTTGGACCGCTGCCAGCGGAAAGGAAAAAAGGTTGTGAGTAATGGCTAAATCTAAACTGAAAAGACAAGATCTTTTAGAAACAGGCTCGGATGATCTGGAGGAGATAAAAAAAGCATTGAACTTCATGAGTGCAGAACTTGCACAAGTAACATCACAACAGAAACTTCTGATTGGGTTGTTTGAAGAAGTTAAACAACTAAAACTACAAATTAATCTCAAGGATAAAAAAAATAATGGAACTAGAAGAAAAACTTGATGACTTGGAGCAGTTATCAAGACAAGACAATCTTGTTATTACTGGACTGGAGATAAAACGTTCATTTGCAAAAGTAACTTCTGGTGAAGAAACTAATGAAGATTCAACTCCACAAGACCAACGGACATTAGAAGAGCAGGTGGTCTCATTCTTGCAGGCCAAGAAGATTGACATAAGTCATGAACACATCTCTTTGTGTCACACCCTGCCTAGTAAAATGGACAAATCAAAACCGGTTATTGTTTTGAGATTCATTAGCAGGAAATTTAGGAACAATGTAATAATGCAAGCAAAAAAAACTAAAGGGAACAAATGTTTACATAAATGAACATTTAACAAAAAAAAATGGAAATCTTGCACGTGAGGCAAGGTTATTAAAAAAACAAAAAAAAGTGTTTTCAACATGGACAAGAAATGGAAAAATTTGGATAAAAGCACAAGATGGATCACAAGCGAAAATAATAAAAGAAATGAAGGACTTGGATAAATTTAAATGAATCTAGAAGATAATTATCAACATTATACAATATATTGAATATAATAGTACATAAGAAATGCAAAATTAGACAAATACACCGAATTAAATGACGTACGATGAATCAGTACTTGATGTTGAAGAGGTTATAGATAGTAATTATTTTCCAAATAGTAAGGAAAGTAAATATTATAATGATGACCAATTTAATAACATAAACTTAAATAATGAAAGTTTTTCAATAGTACATTTAAATTGCAGAAGTTTAAACGCAAACATATCCAACATTTCAGATTATTTAGATGGATTAAATCGAAGTTTCAAAATAATAGCTCTATCTGAGACATGGTTAAATGTGTAGATGAACATATGCTGTATATATTCATAAATTAAACGGATTCTTTCATTTTTCTGGACTGAATAATAACGTGCATTGAATTTAATAAAATGTGGACGGAAACGTGTTTATCTTTGACTCACCAACGACAGTGGGTCATTTATTTAAAAACGATTTAAACACATCACACATTTACATTAATTTGGCAAAATATGAAAATAACAACAGCTTATTAATCAGTTTTACAAGGAGGAAACAATACGGCGATTGTTTCCCTTGCTTCCAGCTGTACAACAGACACTTCTAAAAATATCTGGATTAATTTGCTAGCAGATAGAAAAGTTTAAAGATGGAAAATGAAGTTTATCTTGAGAGAGATGGGTGAGGGAATTTGTCTGTTATAACCAGAACGACACGCTCCTTCTAGACCCAGTTTCACCAAACGGTACACTTTGCGGTTGAAGATCGACTTTTTACCTTTCTGAAGATATTTCAGTTCCGGCGTAAAGTTCCACTTCAAGCCACTTTCCAGCGTCTCCGTAAGGATAGTAGGGAACCGTTCGGAGTCGTGAGATCATCCAGAACAGACTTCATATAATTCCTCTGGACTTCTCTTGTTCAGCTTAGTCGCAGATGTCCTGAGCATTCTGCATTCCAGCATTCTGAACTCTGCTGCCCTCGGAACCAACTCACAGCATTCTCTCAGCGTTCTCCTGAACGATGGTTTGAGAGAGGAGAAAGGAGGCCATCTTTGTGAAAAGAAACCGTCCATCATTAAACAGGGGTGGAGGCCTCCGGGTTCAACTGTCCCCCTCTTACAATGCTGTGATTGCTAGTATCACTCAGCCCTCTGTGAACAGTAAACAGCCATCAGTGTGCTAATGATCCATTGTTATGCTGATGGTCCTTCTTGAGCATGTGATCAGCTGGTTTTGGTTGTCAGCAGCAAAACTGGTTGATCCACCCTGAGACGGTGCTATTTAAGAGACTGAGCTGAATACAGCTCCTCAGACTGAGGAAGTCTCTCGGATGAGAGACGAAACGTTTCTACATTTTTTTTTTTGTTGATTTGCTTTGTTTTGTTTTTTTGAATGTCCAGAGGACCAGATTTAACTTTTTTAGACCAGTAGTTATAATTTAAAGGGAATAGAAATGTTTGTTAAACCTAAGTACAGAACAAGTTTAAAGGGTAGATCTACTACAATAAGAGGAATTGATCTTTGGAATGGTTTGGAGGACAATGTAAAAAAAGCGAAGTCGATACTAACATTTAGGAAAATGGTTAAAACTATTTTGTTAAAGAATTATATTTAGTTGTTTCTATTTAACAAATTATAAAGGTATTTTGATGAGACTATTCTTTTGTATTACAATAAGCAAATTAATGTTTGAATTGATTGTTTGAATTTGATTGTTTAATAGGGAGCAGATATAATAAGAAATGTTTTCTTCTTCTGCTTCCTTTCATTTTATGTTTTTTTTGTTAATTTTTTTTCTTTCTAAAAATTGTCATTGTTTTTTATATGAAATGAATAAATTTACAATAAAATAAAATAAATAAATATATATATGTATATATATATGTATATGTATGTATATGAATATATGTATATATATGTATATATATGTATGTACATATATGTATTAATATGTATATACTGAAATAAATATAACATTACTACTTTGCAGAATTTCACTTACTGCTGGTGGGTTCAGAACCAAACCCCCGCTATAAATGAGGGACTAGTGTATACATATATACTGTAAATACACACACTACCTACCATCCATCTATCCGTACCTTTAGGTGTCAGCATGTCTTGGTGCCCAGGGAAGCAGACTGTAGGTCTGAACTTGAGCAATTGAGTATAGAGGCAAATATGTGAAAGTCCTGATGGCACTTTGACTTTGTTGTAAACTGTACAGTGTATAGTTTAATTTGCCTGTGTTTTGTTTTTGAACTGACTCTACTTATGTCAGTATATGAGCAGCTTAATGAGGCAGCTGCAGCTCTGCTTTCCCAGAGTAAGGAGAAGCCTTGGAGACAATGGAGACAGCACCCTTAACCAGGATAACAGTAGTTCCTCTGCAGCCAGCTAAAATCAACACTAGTTTGGTATATTATCCTTAAGGGTAAACTCAACAAGTAAAACACATCTCTGAGAATCTCTAATAAGGGAAATCTCTCTATCTTCCCTGTGTGTCCGTACTATTCTCAGCAAAGGAAACATCCACTCTAGGACAACATATATTGCCATAAAATTTACAAACACTGGCGCAAAGAGGCCAACTGCACAATTTAATAACCAAAACTTTTACCACTTTTGGCTTTTGTAAGAAAATACAACATGTTTGAGCCACCATAGAGAGTGTGAAAAAAAAAAGTCAAAGCCGAGACAGACTTGTAGTAATATGAGATGTTTTATGATACCACCAGGGATGGACTATCATTGTGAAATACTGTAGCAGTGCTGGGGCCAGAATTTTAGCCTTCAAGAGTCTAAGCAGTGTTTCTCATCACAGGGCTGTAAATTACTTTGACATGTGGGCTCTAAGTTAAGGGCCACACAAGACAAAGACCCAAACTGAGGTTTGGCTTTTAAACCTATAAACACATGCCCATAATTTTCCAGAGTTGTTGGTATGCTTCAGGTTTTAAGGGGATCATAATTGTGGGGAGCCTGTGGTTACTCTTTAGTAAAACATTTTATGAAAATTTGCATGAATATGACCTTATTTTGGTGTTTGCAAGAATAGGTTTCCAGACTTTAATATTGAAAAGTAGGTTGCAGTGTATAGATGGTTAGCACTGTGTCCTTACAGTGAAGTCATT
This sequence comes from Nematolebias whitei, assembly GCF_014905685.2. Taxonomy (NCBI): domain Eukaryota; kingdom Metazoa; phylum Chordata; class Actinopteri; order Cyprinodontiformes; family Rivulidae; genus Nematolebias; species Nematolebias whitei. Next base: position 60,121,693 of record NC_056500.1, on the reverse strand, counting down.
GCAAGTCAAAATTCCAGCTGTGTTTTTTGTGTATGTATGTGTTTTTGTTTGTATTTGTTACCTTGTAAGGCACCTTTTTTTAACACGTACTACATTGTGAGGACCAACTGCTTCTTATAGGGCCCAAAGCCCGGACCCCATAAGAAGGGCTGTTGGTGTGTTAGGGTTTAGGTTTAGGACTAAGGTGTGAATTGAGGATGGGGCAGGGCCCCCACTTTTTCTCTTCCAGTTTTTTCTCTTTACCACTCTTTTCAGAATAAAGCTGCGCTGTGGCAGCTAATACCTTTTTGCTTTTTGTTCTAGTGTTACTTTAAAAACCTCATTTATACTCAGAGGTGGACTCCATTTATTCTCATTCACATCTCACTCTCATCCGTCCTCCAGGGTTGGACGTTCACAATTCCCTGCTCAGTTAGTCTTTTCTTTCATACACACGCACGCACGCACGCACTCACACACACACACACACACACACACACAGGTTTGTTTTGCTATCTTTATGGGGCCTTTGCATTGACTTCCATTCATTTTTCATTCATTTCTATAGCCTAACCATGACCTTTATCCATAACCTAACCATTACCAGTACATACCTAACCCTAAACCTAACACATCCTCAATTCACACCTTAGTCCTAAACCTAGCCCCTAACCCACCAACGGGACTTCTTCTTATGGGGCCCGGGCTTTGGGCCCCATAAGGAGCAGTTGGTCCTCACAATGCAGTATAAGTTGGAAAAATGGGCCTCACAAAGTAGCATAAACAAGGACACACACACACACACACAGGTTTGTTTTGCTATCTTTATGGGGCCTTTGCATTGACTTCCATTCATTTTCATTCATTTCTATAGCCTAACCATGACCTTTATCCATAACCTAACCATTACCAGTACATACCTAACCCTAAACCTAACACATCCTCAATTCACACCTTAGTCCTAAACCTAGCCCCTAACCCTTTGAAAGAGACAGAGAGAGGCTATCAGCGCCCACTGGGTGGGGCTGCATAGACAGTTGAAGGTCACAAGTGTCAGCAACCCCAGAGGGGGGCGGCTGACTTGAAAGCAGAGCCATTAGAAGGACAAAATGTTGTCCACAGATGGATGTTGTTTCAGAAAATTAGATGGAGAACTGAGTGCAGGTTATGCTGTGGTGTTAACAGAGATTTGAGACTGTGAGACAAGGGCAGCTGGAAGGAACACAGTCAGCACAGAGGGCCGAGGTGAGGGCCCTGGTAGAAGCTCTAGAGTGGGCACAAGGACAAAAAGTGACTATTTTCACAGGCTCAGCATATGCTTTTGGGGCTGCGCACGTGGAACTAGGTTAGTGGTTAACCCTCCTGTTATGTTCATTTCTGAGGTAAAGCAATAATGTTAGTGGGTCAATTTGACCTGGGGAGTGTTTAATCATGTAATAGTGTCAGAACCCCAAAAAATCCTCCAAAACATTTTTGTATCTGATTATTAACTCCAATACTAACCATGTCAGTTAATATTTGTGCAATGATGTTTTTTATTTATCATAAATAAAGGATAAATGACGACAACTAATTCATTTTGACATAAAAATGTGATTTACATTTTTTTATGTTTGCTGAAAAAACCTACACAACAAAAAACAATAATTATCCTTGAAATTGATTTTTGTAAAAAAAATGTATATTACATTTTAAATTTTTTTTCAAAGGGTGATCTTTAAAATTGAACTTGAGACGCATATACTGTTCTGGGTCAAATTGACCCGCTCATTAAAATCAAGACAAATGAGTCATGAAGATTTGTATTGAAAGTAAACTTTATTAAGCCACTTTTTTTGAACCAGAAAGTAACAAAACAAAAAAAATAAGATCTTAGGAACACAAACACAGTGCATGGATGTCTGGGAATCTCCACAGCTCACAAGTAACATGTCATCATGTTGTGATGGTATACACCATGCAATGAATACAATCAGAAATACCACAAAAATTAATATATGTAAATTAACTAGATGCTTTAGTTTTGTCATCTACACAACACATGAAAGACATGTCATCAGACTGTGCTTTGTGCAAATAAATTTTGCACATTTCACACAAGTCATGCTTGTTTTGACATCATCAGATGGCTTGCAAACCTGGCACCTCTTCCTCTTCTTTTTTCCTCCAGTAGCAACCTAGAAAGACGAATAAAATGGTTAATATATTTTTTGATGCTCTAAGACACACATAACATGCACTCGCACAAACACACACTTTTACTTACCTCACACACTGATGTACTGGGTGTAGTCCTCTCCTGGATCTCCTTTACTGGAGCTGCAGTAGCTGGGGTCCTTGGCATATGCTGTCTTCATTGTATATGTGGTACCACAAGTGCCTTGCCCAGCTCTTCTAAGAAAATGCGCCTCTTGTACAGCTTTGACACATTCCACTCCAGAAAGATTTCCGTCCAAATGACAAATGCGTTGTATGCTGATACATCAATGATGTTGTAAAAGATGACCAGTGGCCAGCGAGCAGTCATTCACTTGGTGCTGTATGACCCTGTGACCTTGTCCAGATTGTCCACCCTGCCTTTGGTAGCATTGTAGTCAAGGATCATAGTTGGTTTATGGTCCTCTCGTGTGCTGATTTCAGCATTTTTATGCAAAGTGCTCATGAGCACAACATTTTTCCCCTTTTTAGGGCAATAGGACACCAGGGCTGTAAAGGCAAACATGAACGATTGAGGGTCCCTGTTCTTTGTCACCAGTAGCTCAGCGGGGAGTTCAGCTCTGTTCTTTTGGACTGTCCCAACCATCCTGAGCTTTCTTTTTAGAAGTTCTTGACCCAAGTTATAGCTTGTGAAAAAATTGTCACAGGTTATGTTGTTCCCCCTGAGACCATTTGACATGTCAAGCACAACCCTTGTACCTTGATTTTTTTTCTGGGGCTCCTCCAGCTGGCTTTCCAGTGTAAACCTGCATGTTCAAAACATAGCTGCTTTTTGCATCACATGCTGCCCAGAATTTTATGCCATATTTAGCTGGCTTGGAAGGCATATATTGCCTAAATGAGCAGCGACCTCTGAATGCCACAAGTCTTTCATCCACTGTGACAATAGGGCCTGTTATGATTTTTTTTTATACTTGAGCCTTTATTGGTATTTGAGGCTTTGTGGTTTTAATTCCAGGTGACAGGCTCTCAGGCTCTTGTTGCTGATTCTGTACTTGAGCCAGCCAAAACCTTGATTGACTCTTACCCTGATGACAGCCTCAGCCAGGATGCCAGCCTACAGGTAACATTCAGTTAGACTTTGTAAAAAATAAACTTGAGACCTTTTCTTGTACTCTTGGTTTACATGCTTGTACGTGCAGTTTACTTTTAGTTGGAAAGCTGTTCTTTAGTCAGAAGGTACCTTAAACAGCATTCGGCCAATCATCTGATAACACGTTTTTAGTGGTTCTCATCATGGAGCCCAAATGAACCAGTGGTACACACACCTATAGATGGATTGTTGAAACATGCTTCCATGTGGGGTCCAACCAAGCCTATCACTCACACACACATAATAATGGGATTCTGAATTATGGCTCCTTGCCCTCCGTATGGATCTAAGGTTGTGTTAATTTTTTTTAGATCATATTTTTGATTTTGGACATTATGGAAGCTGATTTTATTACAGCTAAAATGTCATGTTGAAGGATGCTCCACTACATCCATAAAGATGCTGTTATAGGATCTGATGAGATGTCCAGAACTGACTGGAACACTTTTATTCGAAGGGCTCGTTTGGTTTTGGAGTCTAACTTCACATGATATAACTGTACAGGTCTTGAGTCTGTCATTTATTTTGTCTGCATGATGTTAGTAAGTTCAACATTTTTCAGTCAGGTCATCTGGCCAGTTTCTTTTTTTTTTGTGCTGAAACTTTTCGCCTTTGATCCGGAAGGCTTCATCAGTCAAGGAAACACACAACACAAAACTGATTCTTCCCCCAACAGCTTACTCGAAAGTGGAACAAACCAGTTTTGTTGGTGCTAAGATGGTTTCTTTGGTATGACCCCTCCTCCATTGCCGACCCTCTTCCTTGTTGACAGTCGTGTCAAACTGGTTGAAAACAACAAATCCAACAAAGTTGGATTGTATACCTAGATTATTGAGCATGGAATTTGTTGTTTTCAACCAGTTTGACATACCGATACTGGATCAGATTGGCCCCATCCCTAATTACAATTTTTGCCTCCTAGTGAGGTAGTAACTATCATTAGTGACCATTGACCCTACATTTAAAGTACCTACTATAACCTCTATATTCCTGCTTTTCCTTTTATCTAGCTCTCTTCTAAAGTTCTTTCCTTCCTTCCTTTCACTGGTTGTCTACTGAAAGTGGTCTAATTTCCTTCAACACCCTGTTGATCAACATTTTTAAAGACAGTCATTGCAAACCTGGGCCTCTATGGTATAGCTGTAATTTGGTTCTGGGGCTCCTCCAGCTGGCTTTCCAGTGTAAACCTGCATGTTCAAAACATAGCTGGTTTTTGTATCACATGCTGCCCAGAATTTTATGCCATATTTAGCTGGCTTGGAAGGCATATATTGCCTAAATGAGCAGCGACCTCTGAATGCCACAAGTCTTTCATCCACTGTGACATTAAGGCCTGGGTTATAGAACAGGGGAAGTTGCTCAACCCACTTGTCCCAC
>NC_056500.1:60113398-60116927 GCF_014905685.2 Nematolebias whitei | reverse complement strand
TTTTTTTTGTCAATACATTCATTTAGTTCTAATTTTATCTTGCGTAGTTTTTTCTGTGTTTCCTCTCCTTGTAAACTTTCTAATAATTTGATAGATTTCTCTAAATCCTCAATACGTTTATTTTCTTTTTTCTTTTTGTTTGTTGCGTAGGATATTATTTTCCCTCTCATAACTGTTTTCCCAGCCTCCCAGAGTGTACACGCTGATGTACCTGGCAAGTCATTAAACTCTAAATACGATGTCCATTCATTTTTAAAGTATTGTATAAATTCTTCATCCATAAGCAGTGAGGTATTTAATCTCCAGTTTATACTTTTTGGGATTTCTTTCTTATTATCTAAATTTAAAGTAACTGGTGCATGATCGCTGACAGCAATAGGGTGTATCTTAGTGTCTGAAATGTTGGTCAGCAATGAGTTGCTGATTATAAAATAATCCAGACGAGAGTAAGAGTGATGCACATGTGAAAAGAAAGAATACTCTTTACTATTAGGGTGAAGAGACCGCCATGCATCGCAGAGTCCATAATCACTCATGTACTGTTTAACTACATTTATGGATTGCCAACTGCGTTGAGCTCCTACTGCATTCAGCCTGTCTATTTTGTTATCTAGACCAAAGTTAAGATCACCTCCCAGTACCAGCGAGCAATCCATGTGATTTGATAGAGTAGAGAAGAGATCATGAAAAAAAGCGGCATCGTCCACATTTGGCCCATATAAACTAACAATACAATATTTTTGACTGAGTATGGATAATTTTAATATTATATATCTACCTTGCGGGTCTATAACTGTGTCTAATATTGTGAAGTTCACATTTTTATGTATTAATATTGCTACTCCTCTCTGTCTTGAGTTATAGCAGGCTGAGAATACATGAGGAAACTCAGGAGACTTTAGCTCATCCACAGTTGACGGTAATTTATGAATCTCTTGGAGTAATACAACATCTGCCTTTAATCTTTTAATCTGGCTAAAGATTCTATTTTTTTTATGTTGGCTACCGGCTCCATTAATATTCCATGTGACAAACCTTAAGATACCCATATTTGTGCTTGTGAAAATATAATTAAACCACACCCATTATCACAAATATCAAAAATAGTAAAACACCCAGACAATAACATAATCCTTAATGATTGATTATTTATGATTTATAGATAAACTAAGTGCTGTTTTTGAAGGTAAATCATGGATGTATTCCTTTATGAGGTATTTGTATGTATGTATATGGATATATATAAGCCTTTGTGCCTGTGTGCTAGTAATTGTTGAGTCAGAAAAATAGAGACAAAAAAAAGAAAGTGAGATGATAATAAACACAATAAACACATAAAGATAAAAGAAGAAAAAATAAAAAAAGAACCCCCTTACCACATTAAGTGTCATGCCACCGTGTACCACCACCATCTGTGTAACCCACCACCGAGCTGTGCTGAAAAATTACATAAATATCTGGTAAGTAATATGAATATATATGCTTGCTAATACATTTTAAGTAAAATTAGCAACTGAAGATCATACTTACCTTATTTATATTATTAATAGAGCCAGGGAGTAACCTCTGGATCTCTAAACAGCTGACCATTGATGTAAAGTTTGTCCACAGCCACCGCAGCTCTTCTGCCCTCGTTTATATTTTTCTTCCTAATCGGGAACAGAACGCGCCTTCTACTCAGAATCTCTGCAGGGAATTGATCGTTCATGCTGAAGTTCGTGTCACGCAGTTCTCTACCTCGGCTTTTAATTTGTTCTTTCTGTTTGTAATGTTCAAACTTAGCTACAATCGGCCACGGCCGATTGCTTCCAGGCTTCTTACCTCCGAGGCGGTGGACCCGGTGAAAAGTGATGGAATTAATCGCGTCACTCGGCAACTTCAGCTGATTCTGGAAGAAGTCACGGACGGAGGCCTCAGGGACCTCGTCCGCTCGCTCCGGTATTCCCGAGAAGACGAGGTTGTCCCGCATGCTCCTGGCTTGGATATCCAGGATCGATTCTTTTATTTTTTTATTATCCCCGGATAGCAGCGTCATCTCCTCGGTGAGTTGTTTTACCGTTCCTCTCAGCTCCTGATTTTCACTAGCAAGTGATGCTACCTGCTGTTGACTGAATTCTAAAGACTCCCTGAGGCCTTGAAACTCTTTATGCAGCATCTCTACTAATGCTAGTCGGGCGTCCAAGCTAGTTAGCTTCTGGTCAATTGACTCCAATATCTCCTTAAAACCTGAATCGTCAGGAGACGGTGCCGTAACGCTGTCTGAGCTGCCCTGTCGATGCCGCTTAGCATTGGGGATGTTAGCTGAATTGCTAGCAGCACCGGATGTATCTTTAGGCTTACCCCTGACTAAGCTGTCGAAACACTCGTCAACAAACAATTCCAGGCTCTCCAAAGTCTCCTCGTCCAGTTTGTTTGATCGAATGAAAAAAGTTTATTAGTAATATTTAGGACTTTCTTAATGATCTTATATTTAATTAAACAGTTTTTATTTAAATAAATACGGACTTACCAAAGTTTTATCATAATACTCACGCACAGTTTCTTCCTAGTTCTCAGCAACAGCTCATTGCACCGTCACGCCCCTTCACCAACAATCTGTGGTTGATCACGCCGCTGCAATGTTAAATGTTGAAGTGAACCACTCATTTTAAATCAACTGTGAAACAGTATTAATGATTTTTTAATCCTCATTCAAAGTAGAAATCAAGTTAAATGTCTATGTTACAAAGTAATTATGCATTTTTGATCTTCTGTCTGAAATGAGAAGGAGTGATGTCGGTCAAAAGTCGGAGACAGTCCAAAACAGGTTTTTGGAATGAACTGTCGTGTTTTTAAACCTCTCAGACAGAAACAAGAAAACTGGCACCTGTAAGTCTGTCATTTCTCCAAAATATTTTCTCGTCTGTAACTAACCGTTCCTAAACATTTCTGATGTTTTCTCGACTTGTAATGACCCTCTGACATCACTAAAACCACACCCTGTTGGTTCCTTCAACCAATCAGGACTTCTTAAAAGTGACCAGAAGCAGAACTCTTTAAAAGTCGACACTTCCTAGTTCCATTAGTTAGTTAGTTGGTTCCGTTAGTTCTTCTGGTTCTGATGGAGTTCGGTTGGAGTTCCTCGGAGTTCTTCTGAGTCCCTTGGAGTAGTTCTGGAGTTTTTCCACTGCTGAGTGGAACTTCAGACTCAGTTTTCCAGGCTGATGGAGTCATCCATCTCTGTGGGAGCCGCGACGCCTCGCTGTGGCTCCACCCGGGCGAATGCCCTAAAACTGCTGAGGAAGTTTGTTCTGTGGAACGGATTATCTCACGACTTCTGCAGAGTCGCAGCCGCCCTGAGGAGATGCTGAAAGGTAGCGTGCCAGGGACCTCTTGACCGCAGCTGAACCATTCTCCGCAAAGGTAAAGAGTCGTCACTGGCTTCACTACAAGTGTACCACGGCGAGCTGCGCTTGAAAGGAGCGTGTTGTTCTGGTCTACAAACATACATCCTCATCCATCTTTTCTCTCCATTTAAACTCCTTCATTT
>NC_056500.1:60111803-60113298 GCF_014905685.2 Nematolebias whitei | reverse complement strand
CACCTGTTGTACCAACCAGGCGATGCTGCCATGGCAACAGCCTACACCACACAACAATACATGAAAGACTTGGAAAGACACCTTAAAAACACTTTTGCTTTCGCACAGAAAAACCTGGAAAAATCAGCTGAAGGACGCAAAGCGTACTACGACCAAAAGGCCTCTCACGAGGAACTCCAAGTGGGGGACAGGGTCTGGTACTACACGTTTGCCCTCACAACTGGGAGAAGAGAGTCCGGGACCGGAACTCTCGCCCGTAAACTGATGCCCAGATGGACTGGACCCCATCTGATAACAGACAAACTGTCTCCAGTTGTCTATCAGATAAAAATCAGCAAAGGCCAAAAAGAGCCAATTGTTAAATGGGTACATCGAAACCAGGTTAAACCACACAAGGTGTGCAAAGAAACAACTCCTACGAGGCAGCGTGATTGAATCTGACAACCAGGGTGAGGAGGAGCAGTGAAACGATGTTTCTAGTTGCTTAATCACTACTCTTGTCTATGTTGAAACGTTGTTTATTTGGTTTTGATAGTTATTTCTGAGCACCTCAGTAAGAATGAGTTTTGTATGTATTTTAGTTGGAGACTGTAAAGGACTTTAACTATGCCAACATGCAGTTCACTCGTTAAATCTAATCGTTGAAGAGTCAATGTAGTCAATGCTACCTTAAGTACCATAACTTACATTGGTCTCACAATCTTCAAGCCGAACCTACTCGAACAATTCTATTCGGGGGGATAGCTAATTCTTTTTAATGAGTCTCGCCATAGACTCCAAAAACATTTATGGGGAAACCAAACACCCAATCTCAAGTCGTTCGTCTAAAAGGCAACAGACAAGTAAACCAACTATAGTGGCCATGTAAGTCTAACATAAACAAAGTTAGCGATGGTGGTATAGTTGGAACACCCTTCTATAGGTATAGACCCCTATAACTACCCTTTTCAGCATGTTCCACCCCTTAACTGGTAGCTGTAGCTGTTCCCAATCATAATAGCTTACACACCAGGTGCATATTGGTTAAGGCCTTATGTAAAATCCCCTTCATAAGCCCACCTTAAACCACTTAATTGCATGACACATAGAACCAGAACGGCACCGACTGGACGTCACCCAGCGACGACCTTCGCTGGAGGGGACCTGCAATCCTGACGTTGGTCTTCAACCTGCATCCAGTGGCCGCCTCTTCAGTTCAATCGAAGGGGATCTTCTACATGCTGATTAATCAACAACTCCAATCGTTGTGGAATTACCGTTGTGGATTATATGACTTTTTCCAATGGATTACAGACTCTTGTTTCCAAAGTGAATTATAAACATTGCTACAATGGAATTACCAACAACATTGTGGGATTACCTTCTTTGACTTTTGTTTTCCCCTTGCTGGATTACATCAAGCTCAAGGACATTCGAAGGCGCAAGTTCATGTTGGAATTCATCCCCATGGACAGGCGATGATTTCCAAAGGGGGGACTGTAGTGAACTAAGCCTC
>NC_056500.1:60104681-60111703 GCF_014905685.2 Nematolebias whitei | reverse complement strand
GCTGGTGCTAAAATCTCACTGTCAAAGTGCCAGTGGTGCAGAACCAAGGTGGACTATGTTGGCCTCCTAGTAGGTCCAGACGGAGTACAACCACAACTGACTCGCACCCAAGGCCTAGACAACCTCAAAGTCCCCACCAATCTCAAAGAACTACAGAGTTTTCTGGGAGTGTGTAATTACTCACGCCAGTTCGTAGAGCATTATGCGGACCTCGCAAAGCCACTGACTGAACTCTTAAAGAAAGACGTCCCATTTGTCTGGACTGATACACAGCAGCAGGCAATGAACGCTCTTAAAGAAAGGCTCAAGTTAGCCCCATGTCTAGTCTACCCAGACTACAACAAAGAGTTTTACTTGGAAGTGGGCTTCTCAACTCACTGCATAAGTGCAGGTCTGTACCAAATACACGACAAAGACAAGCGTGTTGTGGCCTACGCCAGCAAAACACTGGCAGGCCCTGAACTAAGGTATTCAGACAGTGAGAAGGCTCTACTGACCACTGTGTTGGCAGTGAAACATTTCTCCTGCTATATTGGTGGACAGAGGATTATTGTTGAAACACAACACCAGCCTGTAACGTTTCTAAACAGCCAACGCATCAGAGATGGTGTGGTGACAAACTCACGTGTAGCCACATGGCTTATGGCACTTCAGAGTTTTAACCTAGACATCCGCTACGGTCAAAATAAGAAGTCACACTTGTGCACTGATTTGGCAATCTGCCAAGAATGTACACAGGATGTACCAGCCACCCAACTGCCGGTTGTGAGTAAACCCTCAGTAGCTGAGGACCCAAATCACCACTTCTTTGATAGCAATATCTGTAAAGATATGGCGACATTGTACGTGGATGGATGCTCATTCCACCACGAGAAAATCTGCAAAGCAGGTGTTGGAGGAGTCCTCCTCCAAGACCAAGAACAGGTCACATTCTGCTATAAATTAGGCTCTCAGTCTTCTCAGTACGCTGAGATAGCAGGAATCCTAATAGGCCTACGGATGGCGGTGGAACGCTCCATCCAGATGCTAGTCATCTGCACTGACTCTAACTATGCTCGACTTAGTTTCTTGTGTCATCTCGCTCTGTGGAAACAGAACGGTTTTCTCACAAGCAACAAAAAGGTGGTCAAACACAAAGAGCTTTTCATGACATGTGATCACTTAGTGACATCACATGATCTACAGATCTTCTGGAAGAAAGTTCCAGGACATTTCAGAGTCCCAGGTGATGACAAGCACTTTAATGACCTTGCAGACTCCCTAGCCAAGGGAGGAGCCGTTGACGGGCCCACGTGGTCCTTTGACCCCTCCTGGCTACTCAACACTCAGTCGACATAACCTACAGCTGAGGTAATGGCAGTCACAAGTGCACAAGCTGCAGCTAAACCTGCTGATAACACAGTTTCTGTACGCCCAATACTGACTGACCCAGACATCATCCAACTTCAGAAGTTGGATCCTGCAATTAACTCGATGGTACTGTATCTGACTGACCCAGACAAATACACTCCATCAAAAGGCGAACTGGATTCCAATCCAGACCTTAAAGTCCTCTTTCAGCTGCGCAAACAGTTAAAACTACTTAAGGGCATCCTAACTTTTGCTCATGGACGGACGTCCTCACCCGTGTTCGTGGTCCCCCATGACCACAGGGGGGTGATGTTAGTTCATGCACATGACCTTCCGTCCGCAGGACACAAGGGTGACAATGCCACGCTGAAAGCATTAAAACAGATTGCTTATTGGCCTGGAATGAAGAAGGATGCCAAAGACTACATAAAAGGGTGCCTGGTCTGTGGCCAGTTTCAGCCATCCAGACCACTCCACAGGGCACCACTGCATAGTAGAGGCATTGCATTTCCATGGTCGGACCTCCAGATTGACTGGGTTGGACCACTCACTAAGAGCTCTAGAGGAAATAAATATTTTCTCACGGTAACCTGCGCGTTTACCAAATGGGTAGAATGTCTACCAGCCCCTAATGACACAGCACAAACTAAAGCTATGTTATTAATGAATCATGTATTCTCAAGGTTTGGACTTCCCCTCAGGGTGAACTCAGACCAAGGTACACACTTCACAGGTGAAGTAATGAAAGAACAGTGGAAGACGCTAGGCGTCAAAGCCAACTTCCATATTGGCTACCATCCACAGGCTTCAGGCCAGGTTGAGAGAGCAAACAGGACTGTGGTGAGTATTTTGAAAAAATACGTAGCCGCAAACCACAAGGACTGGGACGTGAAACTTCCTCTGGTCCTCATGGCCATAAGGGCCACCCCACACACATCGACTGGCATCTCTCCTTTCGAGATGATGACGGGTCGGCAAATGACTCTCCCTCTACACCTGTTGTACCAACCAGGCGATGCTGCCATGGCAACAGCCTACACTACACAACAATACATGAAAGACTTGGAAAAACACCTTAAAAACACTTTTGCTTTCGCCAAGAAAAACTTGGAAAAATCAGCTGAAGGACGCAAAGCGTACTACAACCAAAAGGCCTCTCACGAGGAACTCCAAGTGGGAGACAGGGTCTGGTACTACACGTTTGCCCCCACAACTGGGAGAAGAGAGTCCGGGACCGGAACTCTCGCCCGTAAACTGATGCCCAGATGGACTGGACCCCATCTGATAACAGACAAACTGTCTCCAGTTGTCTATCAGATAAAAATCAGTAAAGGCCAAAAAGAGCCAATTGTTAAATGAGTACATCGAAACCAGGTTAAACCACACAAGGTGTGCAAAGAAACAACTCCTACGGGACAGCGTGATTGAATCTGACAACCAGGGTGAGGAGGAGCAGTGAAACGATGTTTCTAGTTGCTTAGTCACTACTCTTGTCGATGGTGAAACGTTTATTTGGTTTTGATATTTGTTTCTGAGCACCTCAGTAAGAATGAGTTTTGTATGTATTTTAGTTGGAGACTGTAAAGGACTTTAACCATGCCAACATGCAGTTCACTCGTTAAAACCTAATCGTTGAAGAGTCAATGTAGTCAATGCTACCTTAAGTACCATAACTTACATTGGTCTCACCATCTTCAAGCCGAACCTACTCGAACAATTCTATTCGGGGGGATAGCTAACTCTTTTAATGAGTCTCGCCATAGACTCCAAAAACATTTATGGGGAAACCAAACACCCAGTCTCAAGTCGTTCGTCTAAAAGGCAACAGACAAGTAAACAAACTATAGTGGCCAGGTAAGTCTAACCTAAACAAAGTTAGCGATGGTGGTATAGTTGGAACACCCTTCTATAGGTATAGACCCCTATAACTACCCTTTTCAGCATGTTCCACCCCTTAACTGATAGCTGTAGCTGTTCCCAATCATAATAGCTTACACACCAGGTGCATATTGGTTAAGGCCTTATGTAAAATCCCCTTCATAAGCCCACCTTAAACCACTTAATTGCATGACACATAGAACCAGAACGGCACCGACTGGACGTCACCCAGCGACGACCTTCGCTGGAGGGGACCTGCAATCCTGACGTTGGTCTCCAACCTGCATCCAGTGGCCGCCTCTTCAGTTCAATCGAAGGGAATCTTCTACATGCTGATTAATCAACAACTCCAATCGTTGTGGAATTACCGTTGTGGATTATATGACCTTGGTTCCATTGGATTACCTTCACTGTTTCCAAAGTGGATTATAAACATTGCTACAATGGAATTACCAACAACATTGTGGGATTACCTTCTTTGACTTTTGTTTTCCCCTTGCTGGATTACATCAAGCTCAAGGACATTCAAAGGCGCAAGTTCATGTTGGAATTCATCCCCATGGACAGGCGATGATTTCCAAAGGGGGGACTGTAGTGAACTAAGCCTCCGGTCAAACCTGCCTCTGAAGACCTTCATGGGACAGGAACTGTTATTTCATTGATTTTCATCCAGAGATACAGATTAGCTTATCCAGAGACTTTCTAGGTGTATCCTGAACTAATCAACTGAAAGAACACTCTCTTTTCATATTATCATTACTATTTTACAATGTCTTGATAATCAAAAGTTAACTCATTTTAAATCAACTGTGAAACAGTATAAATGATTTTTAATCCTCATTCAAAGTAGAAATCAAGTTAAATGTCTGTTACAAAGTAATTATGCATTTTTGATTTTCTGTCTGAAATGAGAAAGGAGTGATGTCGGTCAGAGGTCGGAGACAGTCAAAAACAAGTTTATCGAAACGAACTGTCATGTTTTTAAACATCTCAGACAGAAACAAGAAAACTGGCACCTGTAAGTCTGTCATTTCTCCAAAACATTTCTCTGTCTGTTCCTAAACATTCCGCTGTTTTTCTGACTTGTAGTGACCCTCTGACGTCACTAAAACCACACTACTATTGGTTCTTTCAACCAATCAGGACTTCCCAAAAGTGACCGGAAGCAGAACTCTTTAAAAATCGACACTTCCTAGTTCCAGAAGTTCAGAAAGTTCTGGTTGGGAGAAGTTCCGAGTCTAGTTGGGATTATGGAACCTTGCACATCTGAGTGGAACCTCTGACGGACTCACAGCTCATGTGAGTCCACCCGGGAGGTGAGCGTGTTGTTGAACGGAGTACCGTCACTACTTCGGACGATTCTCAGCCATCCTACGGAGACGCTGAAAGGTAGCGTTGAAATGGAACTCCGTACCGGAGCTGACCTTCTGCAAAGGTAACGAGTCGCTTCACTACCGAGTGTACCGAGGCTGAGCTGGGTCGGATGGAGGGTGCCGTTCCTCATCAACACACTTTCCCTCATCCATTTTCTCTCCATTTAAACTCCTTCATTTCCCATCTTTAAACTTCTATCTTGCCAGTAATTAATCCAGATATCTTCAGAAATGTCTGTTGTTTCAAGCTGCAAGTGAGGAATCATGGCCGTATGATTTCTCATTGTAAAGCTCATTAATTAAGCTGTGTTATTGTAATCAATATGTCAATCAATGTGTAAATGTGTGCTGCGTTTAAATCGTTTTGATAAATAAACGACCGCACTGTTGTTGGTCGGTCAGAAATTTAAACACGTCTTTGTCCACATTTAATCTTCTAGGCACGATATTACTTAGTCCAGAAAAATGAAAGAATCCGTTTAAATTAAGTATAATATTAGGTACTTGAATTAGTCCAGATATTATAGAATATAAGAGAACACCACCCTGAGCTAAACCTCATTCTCTCGGTGTCTCTCATTACACTGGTTAGTCGTCATTATCTGCATCGTTTTTATGTCTATATTCTGATTTACCTCATTTTGTATTTTGCTTTGTGTGTTACCTGTTGTTCTGTCTGTACAGCACTTTGGTTGGCCTTGTAGCTGTTTTAAGTGCTTTATAAATAAAGTGGTATGGTATGGTATCAGCAGTAACATGAAACTGATCAGCAGCAACAGGAAACGGATCAGCAGCAACATGAAACAAATCAGCAGCAACATGAAACAGATCAGCAGCAACATGAAACAGATCAGCAGCAACATAAAACAGATCAGCAGCATCATGAAGCAGATCAGCAGCAACATTAAACAGATCAGCAGCAACATTAAACAGATCAGCAACAACATGAAACAGATCAGCAGCAACATGATTACCCTGGTTAGATATTCATAAGGCTGCACAAACTCAAGTTCATGTTGCTGTTTGACGTATTGTTTTGATTGTTTACTGCTATTAGTGCTTAGTGTTTTATTAGTAGATGTTTTTTAGTTGATGTTTTTCTTAATTCATCTTAGATCTTATTACTGTTTTTCTTTTACATTTTGTTGTCTGTAACTGGGACCCTGTGAACATAATTTCATCCCAATTCAGTATTTATTCAACATTTTATTTTTTTACTTTAAAATAAAATAAAAGCAAGTCCTTATCGGCACAAATAAAGTGATGTGGAACATGTTGCATCTGTTCTTACCGAGCACAGAAGCTGCAGCGTTGTGCTGCTCTGTGAGGTGCAGGTGGGCTGCGAGCCTGCGATGGAGACCTGTCAGGTGTAGACTCCTCTGATGGAGCAGGAGCAGGAGCCGGGAGGCTTGGAGGGTTTAATGTGGAGTTTAGAGACGAACCGTCACGCGCTGAAATACGTTCTGGATAAAATACAGTGAGAAACGGTACCGGAGGACAGTTAGCATTTATGCAAATTAGCTTAGCATCGTAGCACCGATGTTGTCCTATTATGGCGTCAGCCTCTTTTGTTAGTTAAAAATATGTTCAGAACTGATGGGATGAGTAACTTAAAATATGTTTAAAGTTAGAAAACACTCACCATCTTCTATAAATGATTCAAATAGAGCAGTAGCCGTGTCCAAACCACCCTCCAATCGCTCAATCTAGCTTGCTTTGAGTTTTATTGTCGGCCACCAAGCACAACAACACCTGCACTTCTGCATTTGACCACGGCTTTGACATGGTTGTTTTTTTTTACATCTTCAAAATACTAAAAGATATGCTCCTCGAGTTATCGTTAATGGCAGGCGGTAGAGAAAAATGGCGGATCGGGTTGTTTGGAAAGACTCCACAGACTCCTCCCCCTGACCAATCAGTGACCAACAGTGTTTGACGTCACGGCTCGGCTCGCTTGGACCCCTTGAGAAGCAGGGCCAGAATACTGGGAGGTGAGCTGGTTCGAAGTACTATGGAAAAGACCTCAAACACGCGTAGAGCAGGAAATATTCGACCCACGCCGTGACAGTGGAAAAGGGGCATAAGTCACAAGTGGAGAGACAAACACCCCCATCATTCAGTGCATCATAACATCCAGCTGAAAAACTGATTTGACACTTTCAGTCTGCAAGACTTCTCCCTCCTGGCTGGGGATGCCCAAAGTCCACAGCAAACTTTCATTCAACCTTTATTTATACATGTTAATCCCATTGAGCCTCAGGGACTTAACTTCACTTTTCCTTCAAAATACTCACCCCGGAACTTCCTGTACCGGGTCTCACCGTGTCTCCACAAAACAGATCATACTAGTGCTACAGCTCACCTGACCTTTTCCACTGTCTTTGTCACTGGTGCAAAAATCATCCTTAAATCCCCCCCCCC
>NC_056500.1:60102647-60104581 GCF_014905685.2 Nematolebias whitei | reverse complement strand
CACACACACACACACACACACACACACAGCCTCATTTGTCCACCATCAGCATCTCTTCACACCCTTTTTCATCCAACCAAACTCATTCACATTTATTCAGTCCCACAATAAATCCATTACTTCAATACCATTACACTTTGTATCCAAGGAGCCACAGTCCTCATCATCATTGCAAAACTCCCCAGCCTGCACACACCCCCACCCTCTGTCCACAGAATTATAATTCACATAGGCTGCATGGATTCATCCTGTCATCACTCCAAAATCACCAGAACTGAGTTGAACAAATTTCCTGAATTTCTCAACACCTGTGGCAAATAAGAGTTCATAATCTGAAGAACGAAACTTAAAATTACACTTTTTTTCCTCGTGAGTTACAGAAGTTCTTATGACATTCCGTGTATGTACCGGTATATACATCACAGTAAAACTACTTACAACATTCTTTTGAATAAAACTTGTTGAGGACGTGAGTTTTTGTTTGTTAGAGCATTTTGATAAGAGGACAGTATTGAAGTGACTGTTCTGATGATATGTCAACAAATATTTAAACTAATATACAAGAAAGTTTCTATTTCTGAATTCCTGGATATTTTGGTGTACAGGAACGTATTTTCTAGTTGAACCTGAACGCATCGTGAAGCCGTGACAAGTTGTAAAGAAGAGCAAGATTTATAGAACAGTTAAGTCTGGTCCTCTGGACATTCACAAAACAAAACAAAACAAAAATGTAGAAACGTTTCGTCTTTCATCTGAAAGACTTCTTCAGTCCAGAGGACCAGACTTAAGTTTTTTATATTTTTATACCTGGATTATTGAGCATGCATCAGGATAAGATCAAGATTTATTTCAACAAGTCTGAATCGTGGACAGCTTGACCGCAGGATCCAAACGGTTCCTAACACGGCTTAGCTCCACACTTTACTTTAGACTGCAGTAAATAAATACATACCTATGTAACCCTGATGTTTGGTTTGATGCCAGCGAACTGATGGATCACTCACCCAGGAACTCTTCTCAGCTTCACATCATTTATTAACATGAACTTCATCTGAAACAGAAAACAACGTGTGGTTGGTGGAGGTCTGACATGTAGCTCCTGCTCCAACTCTGAGAACATCAGGCAGTAAAAAACTGACGTCAAGCAGCCTCCACTTCCAAAATGACAGTTCTGCTGTGCACGTAAACTTTATGAATTACAGTAGTAACATTTGTGAGATGTTTTCACAATAAAAGCTGTGAATGACGTCATTCTTACTGTGTTACAAAATGATTTTTAATGTCCACCTGTGAATATGGATCCATAATATTTTTGCTTTTGTCACAGTTTTGTGTGGTCATTTGTTTGTTCATTATGTGAGAATGTCAATTTGTTTTCCCTGAAGTTTCCAATAATATGAAAACAAAACCGTTAAGTCTCCAGAGACCAGTCTCTCTTCAGGCTGACTGATGAACACCTCCAGATGTTACGGACCAATTTTCACCAAGATCTGATGTGGAATTTCAAAATTAAAGCCTCATAAATTTAACTATTTTATTTTCAAGTTAACAGTTTCCATTTTAATTAAAACCAAACTATTTGTTTTAAAGACTAGTCTCACATCACGCTGACAGAGGAACACCCCAGATATCAGTTATAAAAATGCAACATCTTTTTATTCCTTTTAAAAATGTCCCTGAAACATTTTACATTTTATTTATATTAAACTTAAAATAAATTTGTTTTTTTAAAGACTTTGAAGTAGCATGAACAATTAACCAAAAAACACTGAGAACTTTTCAAAGACATTATAGTTATAATTTTTTAATACTATCCATTGAAATAAACATGAATTGACTTGTTTTCAACTTATTTACCATCATTTCCTTCTATAAGCCGCTACTTTTGTCTCACACTTTGCACCCCGTGGTTTATTTGCAGAAACGTCTTATTT
>NC_056500.1:60086530-60102547 GCF_014905685.2 Nematolebias whitei | reverse complement strand
CTGAGTTACTTGTGTGCATATTTAAAACAAATGGCAGTTAATGGCCCACAAATTGTTGAGGAGAAGGAGGGGGTTTGTCCTCAGGATCTTGAAAATCTAGTCACTCTAGTGCTAAGGGTCTTTTGACCCTTTTTCAGGACTTCTGGGGGGAGGTCGAAATTCCTGGGACTTCTAGTGTTAAGTACGTGTTCAGCAAAAATCTCCACCCTGACATAAGGATGTCAGTGCAAATGATGGCTAATTTCAAAGAGAAATCCATCAGTGAGATAAAAAGTTGTGCTGTGAATGGCTTTGAAGCACGTTCACAGGCCAAAACACCCTTTGAGGTGTATTCAGGTGAGTGGAGTCCTGCCCAGTCATTGGAATTGGAAGGGACGAGAGCTTCGACTCCCCCTCCCAAAAAAGGCGGGAGGAAACGAGGTTTCCCAGCAGCCAAACCACAACAGGTGAATGCCCCCTGGTCCAGACGAGATCCTAAACGGTTTCCCAAGGAACCGGAGGATGAACGCCCTAAAGGGAAAAAGTATGGCACCAAAAGTGGCCCATACAACCAGGGATCCCACCGGGAACCCCAAAGGGAGGGTACTGTTTCCCCACCATGTCGGGCTGAACAGCCCAATATGAAAAAGAAACAGCACCAGGTCCAGAAAAAGAACCACAATCCTCTGAGCTCGGACGAGACACACAGGGTGCATTGGTTGTTGGACTTGTTGGATGGTGTTGCCACAGACAAACAACCTAACGCTTTGTTTGGCGATATCATTGCTGATAAGTCAGAGCACACAGACAACACCGTTACTGCTGTCACAGACAGTCACCATGACGCTGTTGTGGTAAACTCTGACACGCCCTCACCTGAGATGGTGGGGTACAATCACACGTCACCGACGGTAACCCGTCACAAACTGAAACCTCAGCAGTAGCAATAGCTGTGTTAACAGTTCAGGGTGACACAAACAACAAAGTTGCCGCTGTCTCAGACAGCCACCAGAACCTTGTTGTTACAAACAATGGGAGCCCCTCAACACACAGTGTGGGGGTGATCTCATACATCAATGATGGACAGCCGTCAAAAGCCGAACTCTCAGGAGCAGCAGCAACTGCACCAACGGTTCGGAAAAACCAGGATTACACAGGTAAAGGTAAACGTGTGAAGAAACGTCGGCCAAAACCTACAAGGTTCCTGTGCAACCTGATCAGAAAGGGGGTTGCTAATAAAGCTTACCTGTCAATCACACTTGAAGGAGTCCTCACACGTGAAACCCTACTGGATGGTGGAGCCGACATGACTATTATGTCAGCCAAACTGTTCGAGGAGCTCAGGACTGCTGCTAGCGGTGTTCACAGGGACATACCTCTCATAGAATGTGCTATAGGACTGCAGGGCCTCGCAGAGATGGGGACAACCCTGACAGCTAGAGCTATGGTTCACATGCAGGTTGGCAAAATGACACTATACCACCCGGTATATATGTCTATGGTTGACTCATTCCCATTTTTGGTTGGCCAGGATTTTATAAATTGCTTTGACGCAATTATAGATTATGATACACAGACAATGTGGGCTAGAGTGAGCAAACCCCTGCCAATACTCATGCCTCCTGAGACAGTCACAGACTGCCCAACAGCAGGCTCTGCAGAAGGCACCGAGGACCTCTCGACAGAGAACACTATCCCGGTAAGTAATCCTTCAAAAACATGTGGAACCGAAAACACCCAACCGGTGAACCCGACTCTGACTGCGAGCTGAAACAGTCAGGGCCCACCTGATACTACCTACCATTGGTAGTTCAAGGTGTAGAGATCCAGTGATCCCACACCAAAGATGCTGTACTGTCGTCGGGGACAGATAAACCAGCTATCAAGGACGGAGCCGTGGACGGCCCTCAGAGGTCCTTTGACCCCTCCTGGCTGCTCGCAACTCTGCCAGTACAACCTACAGCCGAGGTAATGGCAGTCACACGTGCACAGGCTACAGCCAAGCTGGCTGACAACACAGTCTCTGTACAACCCCTGCTGACTGACCCAGACATCATCCAACTTCAGAAGTTGGATCCTACAATACACTCGATGATGCTGTCTTTGACTGACCCAGAGAAAAACACTCCGCCCAAAGCCAACCTGGATTCCGATCCAGACCCTAAAATCCTCTTTCAGCTGCGCAAACAGCTAAAACTACTCAAGGGCAACCTAACTTTAGCTCATGGAGCGACGTCCTCAACCGTGTTCGTGGTCCCCCATGACCGAAGGGGGGTGACGTTAGTTAGGGTAATGTTACTAGACGCGATAACGTGATCAAATCTGACATTCAGAGTGAGTGACACACCGAAATGTCGTTTTCTATTTGCTTAATCACTACTTTTGTCAATGTTGAAACGGTGTTTTACTGGTTGCTTAATCACCGTTTTTGTCGATGTTGAGACATCGTTTAATTGGTTTTTGGTATTGTTTCTGAACACCCCAAGCAAGAATGAATTTTGTGTGTATTTAAGTTAGAGAATAAGAGGACTTTAACTATGCCAACATGCAGTTCATTTGTTAAATGTAATCTTTGCGGAGTCAACGTAGATTTATGCTACCTCAAGTACCATAATCTACATTGGTCTCACAACGCTTAAGCCGAACCTACTCGAACAATCCTATTTAGGGGGGGAGCTAGCTAATCCTTCAGTTGAGTCTCGCCATAGACTCCAAAACATTTAGGGGAAAACCAAAAAAGCAAACCTCAAGTTGTTTGTCTAAAAGGACAACAGACAATTGAACCAAACTATATTTTGCCATGTAAATCTAACTTAAACCAAGTTAGGAATGGAAAAATAGTTTGGAATGTCCTTCTATAGGTATAAATCCCTATATGAAAATTTTTTAGCATGACCCACCCTTTAAACTGGTAACTTTAGCTGATCTAAACCATGATAGCTTACACACCAGGTGCATAGGTTAAGGTCTTATGTAAAATCCCACTCATAAGCCCAACTAAAACCACATAAATGCATAACACATAGAACCAGAATGGCACCCACTGGGAACCACCAGTAGCAACCTTCGCTGAAGGGACCTACAACTCCAACGTGGGTCTCCAATCTTCATCCAGTGGTTGCCTCTGCAGTTCAATCAAGGGAACCCCTTTGCATGCTGATCAATCAACACCTCCCATCGTTGTGGATTTATCGTTGTAGATTAATCGTTGTGGATTATATGACTTTTTCCAATGGATTACAGACTCTGTTTCCGAGGGGTTTAAGCTTTGTTACAATGGAATTACCAACAACATTATGGAATTACCAACAACATTATGGAATTACCAACAACATTGTGGAATTACCTAAACCGTTGTGGGATTACCTTCTTCGACTTTTGTGTTCCTCTTGCTGGATTACATCAAGCTCAAGGACATTCTGGAGCCATAAGTTCATGTTGGAATTCATCCCCATGGACAGGCGATAATTTCCAAAGGGGGGACTGTAGTGAACTAGGCCTCAGATCAAACCTGCCTCTGAAGACCTTCATGGGACAGGAACTGTTATTTCATTGATTTGAATCCAGAAATACAAATTAGCTCATCCAGAGACTTTCTAATTGTATCCTGAACTAATCAATTGAAATAACACTCCCTTTTTTATATTATCATTACTATTTTACAATATCTTGATGTAGTGAACTCGGCCTCCGGTCAAAACCTGCCTCTGAAGACCTTCATGGGACAGGAACTGTTATTTCATTGATTTGAATCCAGAAATACAAATTAGCTCATCCAGAGACTTTCTAATTGTATCCTGAACTAATCAATTGAAAGAATACTCTCTTTTCTATATTATCATTACTATTTTACAATATCTTTATAATCAAGAGTGTGTTTAGTTCATACCATTTCTAAATGTTGAACCACTCATTTTAAATCAACTGTGAAGCAGTATTAATGATTTTTTTAATCCGTATTCAAAGTAGAAATCAAGTTAAATGTCTATTTTACAAAGTAATTATGCATTTTTGATCTTCTGTCTGAAATGAGAAGGAGTGATGTCGGTCAAAAGTCGAAGACAGTCAAAAACAAGTTTATTGGAACGAACTGTCGTGTTTTTAAACCTCTCAGACAGAAACAAGAAAACTGGCACCTGTAAGTCTGTCATTTCTCCAAAATATTTTCTCGTCTGTAACTAACCGTTCCTAAACATTTCTGATGTTTTCTCGACTTGTAATGACCCTTTGACATCACTAAAACCACACCCCTGTTGGTTCCTTCAACCAATCAGGACTTCCCAAAAGTGACCGGAAGCAGAACTCTTTAAAAGTCGACACTTCCTAGTTCCAGTAGGTCTGAAGTGAGTTCTGAAGTTGAGTTAGTTGGTGAGTTCCGTGACTTCTGCTGGTTCTGATGGAGTTCGGCTAGAGTTCCTAAGAGTTCTTCTGAGTTTTCTCAGACTCAGTCTGCTGAGTCGAGTTGGGATTATGGAGCCTTCCACATCTGAGTGGAATCTCTGACGGACTCACAGCTCGCTGTGAGTTCACCCGGGAGGTCAGCGTGTTGTTGAACGGAGTACCGTCACTACTTCGGACGATTCTCAGTCATCCTAAGGAGACGCTGAAAGGTAGCGTTGAAATGGAACTCCGTACCGGAGCTGACCTATCTTCTGTAAAGGTAATGAGTCGCTTCACTACCTAGTGTACCAGGGCTGAGCTGGGGTCGGATGAAGGGTGCCATTCCTCGTCAACACACTTTCTTCATCCATGATTTTCTCTCCATTTAAACTCCTTCCTTTCCCATCTTTAAACTTCTATCTTGCAAGTAATTAATCCATATATAATCAGAAATGTCTGTTGTTTTTATTAAGTAAAACGTGCCAAGTTTTATTAATCAGAGCCGTTCAGCATAATCAAGTGTACAATGTGTTGATGTTAAATTTTGATTCTGTTAATAAATGACCACATTCATTTTGATGGGTCAAAGAAAATTAACGTCTCATGTCACTGATTAAACCATCTACAACACAGTACCTCTGTCACATATCTGTCAAGTAGCTCGAAAAAGTGAGAACCCGTCATTAAAAAATTGACTGTAGTGGAGCTCTGAAGCTAACTGAAGCTAACCTAGCCTTAGCACACTACACTGATAATCAAAAGTGTGTTTAGTTCATACCATTTTTAAATGTTGAAGTGAACCACTCATTTTAAATCAACTGTGAAACAGTATTAATGATTTTTTAATCCTCATTCAAAGTAGAAATCAAGTTAAATGTCTATGTTGCAAAGTAATTATGCATTTTTGATCTTCTGTCTGAAACGAGAAGGAGTGATGTCGGTCAAAAGTCGGAGACAGTCCAAAACAGGTTATTGGAACAAACTGTCATGTTTTTAAACCTCTCAGACAGAAACAAGAAAACTGGCACCTGTAAGTCTGTCATTTCTCCAAAATATTTTCTCGTCTGTAACTAACCGTTCCTAAACATTTCTGATGTTTTCTCGACTTGTAATGACCCTTTGATGTCACTAAAACCACACCCCTGTTGGTTCCTTCAACCAATCAGGACTTCTTAAAAGTGACCAGAAGCAGAACTCTTTAAAAGTTGACACTTCCTAGTTCCATTAGTTAGTTACTTGGTTCCGTTAGTTCTTCTGGTTCTGATGGAGTTTGGTTGGAGTTCCTCTGTGTTCTTCTGAGTCCCTTGGAGTAGTTCTGAAGTTCTGGAGATTTTCCACTGCTGAGTGGAACTTCGGACTCAGTTTTCCAGGCTGATGGAGTCATCCATCTCCGCAGGAGCCACGGCGCATCGCTCTAGCTCCACCCGGCTAATGCCCTCTAACTGCTGAGGAAGTTTCTTCTGTGGAACGGATTATCTCACGACTTCTGCCGAGTCGCAGCCGCCCTGAGGAGACGCTGAAAGGTAGTGTGCCAGGGACCTCTTGACCGCAGCTGACCCATTCTCCGCATAGGTAAAGAGTCGTCACTGGCTTCACTACAAGTGTACCACGGCGAGCTGCGCTTGAAAGGAGTGTGTTGTTCTGGTCTACAGACATACTGTGAGAGTAGCACTTGTTGCAGCTTCCAAGATGGCCGCCAATCACCCCCAGCTGACGGTCATCTCCCTGATGAGCTGCTGCTCCTATTTAAGCCTGCAGTCAAGTCTACTCGACGCTGGAGCATTGAGTTCCCCCGGTACTTAATGTTTCTAGCCGTTTAGTGTTTCATGGAATACAAGTCTTACCTTGTGATCTTGTTTCTACAGTTCCTCGTCGCCTCCCGGGTCCTGTCCTGATTCCACGGGTTCCAGTCCTCAGTTCTCTCGTGCCTTGCCAAGCTCTGATCTCTCGTGCCTTTCCACTCAGTCTCTGGGAGTTATCATCTTGTTCTGGAACTGCTGCACAGTGCCTCCATCTCACCATCTCCTCTGGAAACTCTGGGCTTCTCTTGGATCCACTTTTACAAGAATCGCCAACTGTAAGATAAGAAAACTAATTACAAGTTTGAACATAACAACTTACCTGCCCCAGCTGAACTTGTCCTCCGTTTCCAGGAGTTCCAGTCCTGATGCCTGTGCAGTCAAGTTTTCACTGTAAAGAAATAAACACTGTTTCTTTTTACTCTGAGTCTCGTGTCGTTCCGGGTCTCGTTCGATTGGGTCACTCCCGAGTCATCACACATACATCCTCATCCATCTTTTCTCTCCATTTAAACTCCTTCATTTCCCATCTTTAAAACTCTTCTATCTTACCAGTAATTAATCCAGATATCTTCAGAAATGTCTGTTGTTTTTATTAAGTAAAACGTGCCAAGTTTTATTAATCAGAGCCGATCAGTATAATCAAGTGTACAATGTTTTGATGTTAAATTTTGATTCTGTTAATAAATGACCACATTTATTTTGATGGGTCAAAGAAAATTAACATCTCATGTCACTGATTAAACCATCGACAACACAGTACCTCTGTCACATATCTGTCAAGTAGCTCGAAAAAGTGAGAACCCGTTATTAAAAATTGACTGTAGTGGAGCTCTGAAGCTCACCAAGCTAACCTAGCCTTTAGCATTACTACACACATGTGCATGTGTGTGGTGTGTGTGTGTGTGGTGTGTGTGTGTGGTGTGTGCGTGCATATGTGTGTGTGTAGTGAAATATGTCTCATAGTTTCAAGGAAACAAATAGAATTGGTATTTTTTTCACCCTTTTTACCCTTCAACTTGACTGCCGGGTCAAATTGACCCGAACAGTATCGATGTAGCAAGTAGACGCAGGGGGTGGTACAAATGTGTAAAGTGAACCATTTTCAATTTATATGTTGAGTGGAACTATTATGACAAATGTAAATATTTTTTCTGCATGAAACTTTTTCTAACTATTTAAAAAAAAAATTTAAACTTTAAAACAAGTCAGTTTGACCCACAACATAACAGGAGGGTTAAAAGCAGGGTTTGTTTTTTTGTTTTTTTGACAACTATGAACAAACCCATCAGACATGAGAAAGAGATGAGAGAACAGGAGTGTGAACCCAGAGAATAGTGGGACGAGGACACAGTTGGAGGATCGCAAAAAGGGCATCTCCAGAGAAAAAAAAACTATGTGGACACAGAAGGGAGCCATTAAGACAGAAAAGGGCTGTGATGTGGCCCTTGGGGGACCGAGGGGTGTTACCCATGAGCTTAAGAAGGAAAGTGTTGGAAGAGGCCCATGGGATGGGTCAGGTGGAAATTAATCAATCAACTTTTATTTATTTATTTATACAGGTAAATCCCATTGAGCCTCGAGGACTCATTTATAAGAGAGACCTGATTTCAACAAAGAAAGATGACAACAATGGACAATAGCAACAACAATAAACAGTTATAAGAAAAGCATACTACAGTTTATTTTTTTAAAATTTTTTTTAACAAATAGGATGGCTAATCAGATGGAGGAAAGCGTGCAGGAAGGCCCACAAAGGTGTGAGTCTGTGCAAAGGAAAGGAAAAAAACGTGAAGTCCTCTCACAAGGTGTGAGGATTGTAAAAAAAAAAGGGAGTGAGAGAGGAGTTAGGAATGAGTGGAATTTTTGAGCGACCCACGAAGGGAGTGTTTGTTAATTATGTGTGTGGAAAAGATAACGGCTTAATTAGTGAGTAAAATATCCAGTTTGTGGGGAATATTTGTTATAGTGTAGTTTTTGTGAGCAAAACTCAGAGTGAAAGTGATGATTTCAGGCCCCCAAGTAAATCTGAGAAATAAAGTACTTCTGATTAGGATGTTGACAGCACAACAGAGAAGAACAAATGTGACTAATTGAACTTGTTGTAGAATCTGTGACCTAGAAAAGATGGTGTGTATCAGATTTGAGTTAATGTAGGTTCTAAAATTGGCCTTTAGTTTGAAAGAAAAAAAAAAGAAGCAGTATTTTTTGTGAGTGAGCTCCACACTCATTGCCCTCAAAGGGCCAGATATAAATGTAAGACTGCTGTATAAATGTAGATAAATTTAACTAAATGTAATATAAAATAAAATACAACTACTCCTTAAGGTTAAATAATGCTGATTTTATTTATTTAACTTACAAATATCACATATATTCATATATACATGTATATATGCATAGATGTAGGAAAATATGTCTGCTTGTTGCTCTATTATAACATAAAAAACCTATCATGTTATGAAACCCACACTACTCCATAAATCTATTATCAAACTTTCCAATTGAATAAGGAAAATAGCAAGTTATGACATTAACTTTGTTCAAAACTTTGACATAGTAAAGAGGGGCAGAATGGTCCAACCAACAATTGTGAGCTGCTAAGAACTTGTGACAGCTGTAGCATTAGACAGAGGACAAATGGCTGCACACTGCCTGGCAAGGGTCTGACATCCAACTAATGAGAGATGGAATTAGCATAAAAAAAATAATTACTTCCAGAAACACGTAAACCTGCAATCCCAAATACATTGCTGCAAATTTAACATAATATAATAAGACATTTGATAAATTCAAGATAACCGCATTAGAGTTGAAGTCTCATGTTAGCATACTTAGCACTGTGCTTGGCATGCAATATGGGAAAAATACTAGCAGATTGTGTCAGTGCACCCTTTTCACTTATTATATGACAATCAGACCATTTAAGCTCTCGTGGGCCACCTCTGACCCGCAGGCTTTGAGTTTGACACGTTTGGTGTAGAGAGTTTTGCCTTAGATTCTGAGTTTAGTGTTAATAGTGTGTTTTTACTTTCGCTTTGTGAGGTGCTGTTAGGATCCTTGTGCTGGCCAGAGTGCAGGATGACCCGGCTGGAGGCAGAGGCAGACAGATGTTCCAGAAATAGAAATGGCTATCAGAGAACTGAGTTTGAGCTTTATTAGTCTATGTGTAACCTGAGATGGAGAACTTTACTAACTGGATTTGCTATTTGGGTGAAGGTTCTGTTAAGTACCCTAAGACAACTTTTTGTGCGGTTTAGAGCTATAAATAAATAAATGAAATAATAATAACATAATTTGATTGGATTGCTTTATTTTTAAGCTAATCTTATTTTTTTACTTTTAAGAAAAAGTGGAAGTGAGTGAGTTCTTGAATTGGGAGGGATGTTCTGGCAACACACAGAATGCACACAATGGTTCATATAGGATGCTAGGACCCAAAAGCAATTGTGGTTTGACATCTTGGATATCTGGTTCTGGTTGTACAGTAGTGGATCACATGTGTATAGTTGATGCAGAAAACTAGGCTGCCAACAAATTGTGACTTCATGAGACCGCCGGATTGAAACAAACTGTACCTCCAGATGAGTGTGGCACCGGGGGCTGAAAAAGCATGAGCTAAGTTTGGAGTCATGAACTAAACTGAAACAAAATGCTGGTGTCTGTGGAACTTTACTTTGTCCAGGTGGGGGCGCTGGACTAACATCATGATGAACTCTTGAACTCTGAACACGCAGTATCTCCAAAGTCAGGCTGGAGAAAACCTGGAGCAGTGGTCAAGCAAATGTCACTATGACATCTGGATTGGGTGTTGGCTTCACATGTGATTTATGATGGTGCGATGGCTCCAGTTTCAGGATGGATGCTGCATTTTGCTCTGACATAAATGCACTCACATAGACACATTTTTCACATATAACAGCAGGACTTTTAATTTTGAAATCTAGTATTGAGGTTGCTGGAACAACTGCCTTATTCAATTGCTCTTAGACAAAACAAGAGGTTCATTATCGTAAAGCCTTGCATCAAAATGAATAATGCTACTCCAGAGCAAATTATTGGCTTTTTTATTGGGTTCACCTTTGTCTTTACAGGTTAGTCTCTATGAGTCAAAAAGACTCAGTTACAGGAAAGAGAAAGTGATGTTTTCATTTATTTTTTTAGGGTAAGTCTGTCTGCGTTTGTCTCAGAGCCGAGGTCATTTTCGCTGGTCTGGTTTGCAACAAGGGATGAAGTCTGGTCATTTGCTGATGTTTCTAGTTGTAAATGATATTGGATCAATGTTTGGACATTTAGTTTTGTTGGTCTAAAGTCTAAGCTGGACGTTCTAAATTGTGGTTGATCTCATAGGGTCAGAACTACATTATTTCATATAGAACTCTGATTTGAAAAATACATAAATGAATAATATATTATGAACAAGGGAAAAATTCAGATTACACATAAAAAGTATTTTGGGTGAACACAAGGCAGGGATCTTACATCACCAAAAACCGAATATGGGAAAACTTTTCTTCGATGTTTCTGAAACGGGACACACTGAACGGTGTACTGTTTCAGAAAAGGGGGAGAAGGAACAGTGACTGATATACAGACTTGCTTTGCTAGATCATTTGTGTGTAAATAGGAGATTTTAAGTTATGGTGGTCTTAATAACCAAAGTATTTCTCTTTCTTCCTTTGGATTGTGTACAGGACGGTTCTCTTAAGGGGATGCCCCTAGACCCCGAAGAACAATGAAAATGTGGTGGATTTGTGTTCTTAAATATATTTAATGTGACTTGACTGGACTGAAAGAAGGCAGCACGGTGGCACAACTGGTAGAACTGCTGCCTCTCAGCGAGCAGGTCATTGGTTCAAACCCTGGTCCAGGGGCCTTTCTGGGTGGAGTTTGCATGTTCTCACAGTACATGCGTGGGTTTTCTCAGGGTGCTCCGGTTTCCTCCCACGACCAAAAACATGCATGTTAGGCTGATTGGTAACTCTAAATTGTCCCTAGGTGTGAATGAGAGAGTGAATGTTTTTTTGTCTCGTTTGTCTCTATGTGGCCCTGTGATGGACTTGTGTCCAGGGTGTACCCCGCCCCTCGCACAGTGATTGCTGGACATGGGCACCGGCGACCCCCGTGACCCAAAATGGAATAAGCGGGTAAAGATAATGGATGGATGGATGGATGGACTGAAAGAAATTAATTGGATTTTCATGTATAGAGTGTTAACCACATTTTTATTATAGTCACATATTGTTTTACCTAAACAAATCTCCGGAGAAGCTATGGCAGAGCTGAATAACTGATTTTGACTTCCTTTTATTTTTCCAGCTCCATTTATCAGCAGACTCAATGTTTAATGCTGTATTGTACTGTTTTGAGGACAGGGTGATCAATGAAAATATATTTTCTACGCATGCGTTTACTAAACTTTTTCCCACAGACAGGAGGAGGTAAGACAAATAAAATTTATCATCCTAACTAAAAATTAACATCACTCATGCCAAATATTCACCACTAAACTTTGAAACCTTAACTTTTCCGATTACTCATTTTCACTGCTTGTGGTAATCACATATTTCTATGTTTTCTTGTGAAAAATAACTTTGCTTCTTCTAGGAAGATCCAGAGTAAGGACTCTGGAGAAATCCAACATATCCTTTTTGAGGTTCAGGTTTGTAAACGTGAAAAGAGGGGATGAAAGTATAAATGGAATGTGATTTATGTTATTTTATAAAGCCATTACAGTGTAGAATAATAATGAAATATTTTATATTGACAAACCACTTTAGTGGTAGAGAAAGAAAATACAGTCACATGCCTTAGAGGGCTAAAATTGGACTGAGTTTGGAAAGTGGTTATTTGCTTAGGATAGTCTATTTTTATAAGGTTTACAGAAAAGGCTGTTAAAAAAAAACAAACAAAAAAAACATTACAAGCACCAAACAAGAACTAAACACAGGGAACATCACATGACCTATGGAGAACCACACTGTTGCCCAACTAGGATTAAAGTAGACAGAAAAATGAGAGAAAGTCTAGAGACAGACCCCTTAGACAACGATACAGAAGATGTTTGCAGATTTTGTGTTACAGGTGGCGAATAAAAGGAAGGCAGTCTCTGGGTCCAACTGCTCTGACCCTGGGAGAAGAAATGGAGGAATACAGGTACAAATCATATTTTAAAGAATTCAGAACCTTAGTGTCAGGCTTTCATTCACAGGTGACAAAACAGAAGGAGAGAGAAGAACCTGGGAGGTTCCACACAGCAGAGTGGGTACTGCTGAAGGTCATCATAAGGAAGAGGAAGGAGCCAAGGTGGACAGACACCTACAGAGCTGAACCAAGGTGGACCAGACCTCATCAGGTAGTTGAGAGAACATCACACGCCAGCGCAAGAGCCGAACCAATCACTGGACCAAGTTGGGATCGATCTGGTTAATGAAAGCCAACCACTTTGTCAGGATGAGTGACCTGACTGACCCCACTGTATCAAGACCAGTGACTCGATAAGCCCAGAAGCCCCCACCCCCAGAAAACCCCATTACACCCCGTTCTACCCCACTTTGTCAGGGCAATTGGCCTGACACAATACAGTCAGAGGCTGGGAAAGGAGAACGGAGTCTCCAAGCCCTGACACACACTCGTATAAAAAAAAACCTGAACTGAACTTATTTCCCCAAGAAAAGCGAGAAGATGGACCCACTGACTTAGGCCCCTCTAGTGCACACATGTCCCTAGAAAAGTTTAAAACGTATTGACATAGAGACTCTTACACACATGAAGAAATCTCCGCAGTCTTAGAATGTCATCACCGCTGAGCAACAAAGGACCTCCCAACTCATCGAAGCGCCGAAACGCCGAGGGAAAGGGTTGAAAATTGATGTTTGTTGTTGTCTTTTATTTGGTCATTTCAGAAGAACAGAGTACGAAAGTTTTATTAAAAGGCCCAGAACTTATAGTTGAAATAATCTACTATTTTCAAATAACATGAGTTTGTTACAAAACCCCTGGAGAGTGGCCCTGGTTTTGGGGATTTTAACGAGGATAATGTGTGGTATTGTTTTCTTGTGTGAACAGTTTGGTGAGTTTCAGGACAATACAAACTCCACTCAGCCACTCACCAGCTCTGTAGCGCAGGTCACCGTCATGGGGCGTGAGGTGATGCTGTCTTTTCCTCCTAAATAAGGATCAAACCGTTCGCTCCAGGGAGTTTTCAGCAGCATTCACACAACATCCTAGGGTTTGAACGAGTATTAATCTTTCTATGATAGATGTGCTGAAAAGGTGGACTTACAACAGAAATGGATAAGTTCAGAAAATTGGTCTATTTTGAGGAGACCAAGAGTGGGAATGATGAATAGAAAGGCTGCGTGTGTTCACACATATTGGACATTTTATACTGTGTTCACATTGTCCATAGTTTTATATGTTATACTTTTTCACATCATATCTATTTTTGTGTGTTATAAATTGTTCACACATATTTTATCACAGAGGTGAAAAACTTGTTTTCTACCGCACTGAGCAGGAAGGAGGGGCCGAATCATTTTTCTGTAGACAGGAACAAAGAACAAAAGTTACTTTCGAGACTGGTACCGAAATCCAGTTCAAACTCGAAAGATAAGAAATATGACTGCATGGTTGCAAAGGTGACCTTAGATTGACTAGGTGGTCAGCCAATAGGAGAGGATCCCCCCTCCAAGAGGGAGGCGTGTTCATGGAGAGCTTATATTATCCTGAAACAGGAAGTAGCGTCAGACAATCTTGAGCAGAGCCACTATTCAGGTGAAGTACGACTCCATTGTCTCCTGAAATGCATTTCAGTACATTCTTTTTGTAGTACTTTAACTGTGGTGTGTATTAAAACTCTTAAACTAAGGGGAAGTCTCCTGGTGTACTTGCCGATCCAAAACAACCCGGAAAAAGGTATTTGTACCTTTGCAACACATTACAATGCTCATCTCTAAGATTCAGCAGCAAAAAATAAAAAAAACAACAGAGCAAACATGTATTTTGTAACTCTAAAAAGCTCCAAAAACTTAGACAAATCACAAGGCCCTGCTTGTGGAATGATGAAACAGCCATACAGTCCATAGGTTTGCCTTTGAGGGTGTGGACCTTTCTACACAGCTTTGATCCATCAAGCTGAAGCAAATGTTTCTGAAACACATCGTGTTTCTGAGCATCTTGGGATACTCAAGGTTGAGGGCGTAGATTAGACCCATCAGCAGAACACATGCCTTGGTTCGGTTTCCACACCCAGTGAGGACTCGGTTTCCCTCGATCACAACTGATACTTGTGCTGGATCCTCCTCTGCCAGAATCATGGATCACAAGCACTTTCATGGTTTGGTCCATGTGATCCTCCTGTTCGTCCTTCATAGGATGTAAAAAACAAAAAGAGGTGGGAAACTTTAAATATATTATATCAACAACAAGACGTTTCAACATAATTCAGTTATCTTGTTCAATATAAGCCAATTTTTGTGTAATGTGGAGGAAAGAGATAAAAGGAGAGGACAAGAAAGGAGAAAAAACATCATGCAAAAATCTTGATTTGATCAGTCATTTAATAACATACCTGACAATCATGAAAGAGATCTTCTTGCTTCTCTCCAAGGTACTCAACAAGACCACAGATGACAGCATCCCTTTTTTTTTCCTCAACACTTTGGGTGTTGTGATTGTTGGTTTTTAAAGGTAGAACCCAAGGATGCAGGCTGGGTGGGTGTGGAAGGTTGTTGCTGAAGCAGTTTCTCCTTGCGTGCCTTCTTCTCACAATTAATTTGGTTATTTTTTTCTAAACTGTCATTTTGAACCCACTTCTCTTTTTTCTGAAAGAAAAACATTACTAAAATCTTTTAGAAAAACTTTTGCATATATCTTGAAACAGATTGTATGTTTTGCAAACTTTTGTTTGGTTTTGTTCATTTGGCAAAATGACCTGGATAATGCATCTCTCCCAAAACACTTCATGTATGCTTCAAAACAAAATATGTGTTTCATACAAATTGTCAGTAACCTCAAAATGCAAAGTCTCTTGAGTTGTGTTTCACATGGTGTTTTGAGAATGTCATCTCGGTTTCAAGAAATGAGCCAAACCAATTGAAAAATAAACGGTCAATCGACTTCAATTTGTTCAAAATGTGCAACAACGTGCCACCAAGAGATATAAGTTCAAAATATAACCAGTTGATTTCGCATCTGTTTGGAGTATTAGACGGACGTTTGTGTGAGTTCAGCTTATCTCTCCCCTGCTGATCCCTAAGGCAATGGCCACATTTACAAATGAAAGGATGCTAATTGGAGCCATCAGAGTTGTCCGGTTTGGAACACTACTTTGACTAAGGCTGCGCTTTTTTGCGCAAGTGAACCTGGCTTCTAAATCCCCCGCTCCCTGGATTGGACATTGGAATGCAGTCTGGTGAGGTGGGTATGTCTGAGTTACTTGTGTGCATATTTAAAACAAATGGCAGTTAATGGCCCGCAAATTGTTGAGGAGAAGGAGGGGGTTTGTCCTCAGGATCTTGAAAATCTAGTCACTCTAGTGCTAAGGGTCTTTTGACCCTTTTTCAGGACTTCTGGGGGGTAGGTCGAAATTCCTGGGACTTCTAGTGTTAAAGGACGTCTCCAGACGTCCCAAAAACCCTGTCCCCAAAAACTTGGGTGGGAGGAGGGGGAAAAAACAGGACAAAGGGCACAAGGGAACACAAGAGGGAAACCAGGCACACAACACATAAAAGACAGACAAAGAGTTCAGGTGGGTGGCCAGGAGGTTGCCCACTACGTCGAAGCCGATCAGGCAGGCAGCCAGGAGGCTGTCCACCACGTCAAAGCCGGTCAGGCGGGTGGCCAGGAGGCTGTCCAC
>NC_056500.1:60079920-60086520 GCF_014905685.2 Nematolebias whitei | reverse complement strand
TCCACCACGTCAAAGCCGGTCAGGCGGGTGGCCAGGAGGCTGTCCACCATGTCGAAGCCGGTCAGGCGGGCGACCTGGAGGCTGTC
This sequence comes from Nematolebias whitei, assembly GCF_014905685.2. Classification (NCBI taxonomy): domain Eukaryota; kingdom Metazoa; phylum Chordata; class Actinopteri; order Cyprinodontiformes; family Rivulidae; genus Nematolebias; species Nematolebias whitei. The sequence goes on along the minus strand of NC_056500.1, from coordinate 60,086,434 downwards.
CACCACGTCGAAGCCGGTCAAGCAGGCGACCTGGAGGCTGTCCACCACATCGAAGCCGGACTATAGATGATATAGAGTACCCAAGTGGCGTTGACCCCTGAAGGTGAGACACGGACCCTTCTGTGGCAGGTTCAGGTCCGGTCGTGGAATCCTCTGCAGACCAGGGACCATCAGGCTGAGGCGTGGAAACCTCAGGGGCTGCAGCAGGAGAATCAGAGACAGGGGCTGCATCAGGAAATTGGTTCGGAGCTGCTGCTAAGGAGTCAGGGACAGGAACCAGAGCTACAGCAGGTGGTGGTGGAGTCAGGACTGTAGTAGGAGAACCAGGAACGGGAACCGGAGACAGAACTGCAGCAGGAGAACCAGGAACGGGAACCGGAGACAGGACTGCAGCAGGAGAACCAGGAACGGGAACCGGAGACAGGATTGCAGCAGAAGAACCAGGAACGGGAACCGGAGACGGGACTGCAGCAGGAGAACTAGGAATGGGAGACGGGACTGCAGCAGGAGAACCAGGAATGGGAGACGGGACTGCAGCAGGAGAACCAGGAACAGGAGACGGGGCTGCAGCAGGAGAACCAGGAATGGGAGACGGGGCTGTAGCAGGAGAACCAGGAACGGGAGATGGGGCTGCAGCAGCAGGTGATGGAGCAGGACCCACTGGAAGCTTGGGACCCACTGGAGGCTTGGGACCCACTGGAGGCTTGGGGCGATACGAGGTGTCAGGACCCACCATTATAGAGATCCCAATAGATGGGGTGTCAGAACCAGTCCCCACAGAGGCACAGGAAGATGGGGCATTAGAGCCAGCCCCCACCGAAGCATAGGAAGGAGGTGGGGCATCGGGTCCTACCCCCACTGAAGCACTGGTGAATTGGGTATTGGGACCAGCCCCCACCGAAGCATAAGGAGGTGGGGCGTCAGGTCCTACCCCCACTGAAGCACTGGAGAATTGGGCTTTGGGACCAGCCCCCACTGAAGCATAGGAAGGAGGTGGGGCGTCGGGTCCTACCCCCACTGAAGCACTGGAGGATGTTTGAGTGGCGACCTCCTGGACCCTCTCTGAGACACAAGGAGCAGGAGGTTCGTGTGGGTTCTGCTGTGGCACAGTATGGCTGGAGAGAGAATGGTGTGCAAACTGTTGTTTGAAAGTCCTTATGTTAATGAGTAATTGATGGAACTCTGGGATCTGCGTTATTGCAGGCTGAGACAGTAATAATTCTTCAGCTAGGGAATAAAAATGTTTTGATAGTTCGGGTTCAGTTTAGCGGAAGAAAGCAGATTTTGTAGTGTGTCATTTAAAGCAATAAATTCAGGAGATGACATCTGAGAAGGATGACTGGTCCTGAAGGGATTTAACAGAGGACTTGGGAAGAAGCTGAATGGGCTTTCCTTTCGGTTGGCCCCCCCTTTGTCTGCTCCACTGACGAGCGGGGGATTGCCTGCTCCTTCCCCTTTGAAATTCTCTCCGGTGCTTTAGGCGGGAGAGCAGGTTAAAGGCTAGAGCTTGAGATCAGTGGTTCCGACCCATCTTTGCCGCTTATTCCTCCTGCGGTGAGGGCATGAGCTGAGGACAGGAGCGCACCAGAGTTCATCCTCCAGCTCAGCGTCGTCCTCTGAAGACCACAGCAGGTGCGGCGAGCAGGGTGGCAGGGTGGAGGAAGAAGCTGGTTTAAAAGCCAGATGGCTCCCCCGGAGCTGAGACCTCATTTCCTCTTCCTCCACCAGAAGAGGCGACGGCAGGATCTCAACCTCTGGGCTGCGGTGACCGTGTCTCTGGACGGGTTCGGTCCGGAACCTGCCCCATCTGATGACAGGCTCCTCCATCCGCGCCTGCTCCCACCGGGTCGTCCGAGATGCTTCTTGGGCCCGGTATTCGGCCCAAGTCATCCGCCTGCTGGGTTCTCGTTGTGGTCTGGGCATACTGTTGTGATTGTTGGTTTTTAAAGGTAGAACCCAAGGATGCAGGCAGGACTCGGTAGACTCGGTGGTAAAATAAGAAGACACTTTTAATAACACAAAAATAAATGGCTGTCGAGGCAGCAAAACTTACATGTAGAAAATCACAAGGAGGCACTCAGGAAAACACTAGGGACTCAGGAGGATTACCAGGAGAATACAAGACGATGCCCAGACAAGGAATAACACTGACACAAACTCATATACAAACACTGATGAGGACAAAACACAAAACACCTGTCAGGCTCACAGGTGTGGGAAAAGGGAAATCACATGAGAGGAAACAGGACAGAAACAGGACAGAGACACACCACTAGGGGCAATATCACCACACTGGGACTGTAAAAAAACATAAGGAAAATTGTATCGTCAACTTAAAGGTGCCTCAAGTGTTAAGTGAAAATATGTACAGTTTAAGTCAAAGGTGTTTATATCATTGGATTTCAGCAAAATGAACTTATTTTGAACATTGCACTGTAATGGGAAAAAATAAAAGGTCTGTGATCAACTGTAGATTTTTTGTGTGTCGTACAAAGTAGAGGTCCTTACTGACTTGCAAAAGTATAGTTTTTTTTTTAATGGACTGTACTTATATAGCGCCTTTCTATCTTATTGCGACACTCAAAGCGCTTTACACTACAATCTGTGCCCTCATTTACCCATTCATACAGCACTCTACTAGATCTCTACAAAGCTAATTGAACAAATCATTCTAAAGAGACTAATCAGTGATTTATCACATTCATACACCGATGGGACACACATCAGAGGCAACAAGGGGTTCAGTGTCTTGCCCAGGGACACTTCGGCATGTGACTGCTGTGGGGTTTGAACACCCAACTCTTACATTGGAGGACGACTGCTCTAACCACTCAGCCACAGACGCCCCCCAAAAAAATCTGTGTAGTAGTTAAACCATTTTAATATTTCCAACCTTCAACTGCTTTTCTGCAAATTTGTGATAATGTGTAACAACAACATACCTGATTCACAGTGCCCAGGAGAGGGTGAATCCTGGAACCTGCACATCCACCTTTGCCATGCAGCAGCTTTAGAAGTTGTGGTGTGTACTCATCAAGTTTCTGCATAAACGTCTCTTCCAGAAGAATTGTTGTAATACGACATAATTCCTCTTTGATCTAGCGAACATGCAAAAGAGACCCAAAAAACTTTTCATCACAGACAACTCTTAAGCAGATAAATAAGATAACTGTTATTGACGGGAAATATTGATCAAACTTCCTCACCTTAGTCTCTTTGAATAATGCAGGCCACCTGTCTTTGAAGAGACTGACAGCTGGGTTCTGGGTCACCACCTCCATTCTGCTTGCAAAGGTTTTAGACATTTTTTTCTGAAATTGTCTTTGTATTGTTCTTGTTTTTCATTTCACTGATCAACTCACACCTCTCCTTCTCCAGTGATTCCTGGTTTTCTCCAACAGGATTTGGTGGAAGAAAGTTAATCTCTGCTTTCTTTGGTCTTTTCACATCTTTGGCTGGGGTTGCGTCGTCTGATTTGTTTTGACCAAAATGTCCATGTTGTAGTCTGTAGTGCTTCAGTAGGTCAGATTGTTTGGATGATGTGAACTTGCATGTTTTGCACAGCCAGTCCATGCATACACAAATGTGCAGACAGAGCTGCCAAGGAAGCTGAAGGCTGGTAAAGGTCTGGATGTAACTGGCAGTCCAAATTGATGAATGACTCCATCTTCAGGTTCAAGAACAATGAGAGGGCCTGACAAGTGAAAACAAGACGGAGAGGGTCAACATGGAGAGAGTAAATTTTCATAATAAATAACAATTTAATGCTGAGCCTTTCATGGATGCTCCCTTTATACACAATCATGACACCTCTTTCCAATGGAACTGTTCACCACGGAATGTGCAAAACAGTCCATTTTTGAGCATTCATCAACTTTCCCAGTCTTTTGTTGCCACTGTCCTAGATTTTTTTGGAACTTGTTGCAAGCATCAAATTCAAAATGTGTGAATATTTGCCAAAAAAACAAAGTTTATCTGTTTTAACATTAAATACCTCATCTTTGTAGTGTTTTTACTTGAATATAGGTTGGAAAGGATTTGCAAATCATCACATTGTTTTTATTTATATATCTTAACAATACCCATCCCTACTACTGATAGGTAAAATGAGTATGACAGATCAACTTTAAGCAGTGCCATTGCAATAAACACAAGTGCAAATTTTGTTTGGGAAAATACACAACATGCCCTACATTAGATACTATTGCTAAAAAAAAAAACCTACACTAGATAATCACTAGAATAAATATTTCATAATAATGGTGTGGAGAGGATGGCTGTAAGGGGAGAAGGGAGGCCATCTAAAAAAAAGAGAGAAAAAAAAAGATACTATTGCTAAAATATTAAACACATAGCCTACAGTTAAAAAGTAACTATTACCAAGTACTTTATAGGTTGTACTTCTAGTTAAATAATTTTCTAAAAATAGTACTTTGACTTGTAATAGTGTAATTAATTAATTAATTTAAGAAATAAAAAAACTGACAAGTGGGGCATGCAATATTATTCGGCCCCTTTACTTTCAGTGCAGCAAACTCACTCCAGAAGTTCAGTGAGGTTCTATGAATGATCCAATGTTGTCCCAAATGATGATGATAAATAGAATCCACTTGTGTGTAATCAAGTCTCTGTATAAATGCACCTGCTCTGTGATAGTCTCAGGGTTCTGTTCAAAGCGCAGAGAGCATCATGAAGACCAAGGAACACACCAGGCAGGTCCGAGATACTGTTTGTGGAGAAGTTTAAAGCTGGATTTGGATACAAAAAGATTTCCCAAGCTTTAAACATCCCAATGAGCACTGTGCAAGCAATCGTATTGAAATGGAAGGAGTATCAGACCACTGCAAATCTACCAAGACCCGGCCTTCCCTCTAAACTTTCATCTCGAACAAGGAGAAGACTGATCAGAGATGCAGCCAAGAGGCCCATGATCACTCTGGATGAACTGCAGAGATCTACAGCTGAGGTGGGAGAGTCTGTCCATAGGACAACAATCAGTCATACACTGCACAAATCTGGCCTTTATGGAAGAGTGGCAAGAAGAAAGCCATTTCTCAAAGATATCCATAAAAAAGTGTTGTTTAAAGTTTGCCACAAGCCACCTGGGAGACACGCCAAACATGTGGAAGAAGGTGCTCTTGTCAGATGAAACCAAAATCGAACGGTTTGGCCACAATGCAAAACGAAAACGCAACACAGCACATCACCCTGAACACACCATCCCCACTGTCAAACATGGTGGTGGCAGCATCATTGTTGGGGCCTGCTTTTCATCAGCAGGGACAGGGAAGATGGTCAGAATTGATGGGAAGATGGATGGGGCCAAATACAGGACCATTCTGGAAGAAAACCTGTTTGAGTCTACAAGAGACCTGAGACTGGGACGCAGATTTATCTTCCAACAAGACAATGATCCAAAACATAAAGCAAAATCTACAATGGAATGGTTCACAAATAAACGTATCCAGGTGTTGGAATGGCCAAGTCAAAGTCCAGACCTGAATCCAATCGAGAATCTGTGGAAAGAGCTGAAGACTGCTGTTCACAAACGCTCTCCATCCAACCTGTGCGAGGTGTTTTTTCAATATTAGGGGTTTTTCTCAGCCAAGAAAAAAGTCTGATAGAAATTTTTTTTGCCTCCAACTCCTACATGTGTTCAATTAACCACTGTTTTTGTCTGTCCAAACAGGTCTCACTTGTAAATGAGTCTTCGAGGCTCAATGTGATTTATCTGTTTAAATAAAGGTTGAATGAAAAAAACTCACTGAGCTCGAGCTGTTTTGCAAAGAAGAATGGGCAAGGATTTCAGTCTCTCCATGTGCAAAACTGATAGAGACATACCCCAAGAGACTTGCAGCTGTAAATGCAGCAAAAGGCGGCGCTACAAAGTATTAACGCAAGGGGGCCGAATAATATTGCACGCCCCACTTTTCAGTTTTTTATTTGTTAAAGTTTGACACATCCAATAAATTTCATTCCACTTCACGATTGTGTCCAACTTGTTGTTGATTCTTCACAAAAAATTAAAATTTTATATCTTTATGTTTGAAGCCGCAGCACGGTGGCGCAACTGGTAGAGATGCTGCCTCTCAGCGAGCAGGTCCTTGGTTCAAACCCCGGTCCAGGAGCCTTTCTGGGTGGAGTTTGCATGTTCTCTCCGTGCATGCGTGGGTTTCCTCCGGGTACTCCAGTTTCCACTCACAGACCAAAAACATGCATGGTTGGCTGATTGGTAACTCTAAATTGTCCCTAGGTGTGAGTGAAAGAGTGAACGGTTGTTTGTCTCTATGTGGCCGTGTGATGGACTTGCGACCCGTCCAGGGTTGTACCCCGCCCCTTGCACAGTGATTGCTGGACATAGGCACCAGCGACCCCCGTGACCCAAAAATGGAATAAGCGGGTAAAGATAATGGATGGATGAATGGATGGATGGATGTTTGAAGCCTGTAATGTGGCAAAAGGTTGAAAAGTTCAAGGGGGCTGAATACTTTTGCAAGGAACTGTATACATATAT
>NC_056500.1:60067292-60074920 GCF_014905685.2 Nematolebias whitei | reverse complement strand
TCAGAGGCTATGAGGGGTTCAGTGTCTTGCCCAGGGACACTTCAACATGTGACTGCTGGTGGATTCGAACCCCCAACTCTCGCATTGGAGAACGACGGCTCTAACCACTCAGCCACAGCTGCCCAATGACAGTCCTCAAAAAAATCCAAGCAGAAAATGCTAGCCTTAAATTAAAGGTGGATGCTATCGAAGAAAAAAATGAAGTCACTTGAAAATGGCAGAGACTTAAGGCAACAGCTTTGTCAGGGTAAGAAAAGAGGTGATATGTCAAATGGCTCATCATAAGCACTAAACATTCAAACCCAGAGTCATTGGCTTTCTTATATGTTGCCGTTATTACTGGGTCCATTTGAAGCCTGAAGAAAAGTGCTTTTTTTTTAATAAGATATATATCAAGCTAAAATTTCACAAGTCAGTTGTCTTTCAAAGAGGATGTATTTGGATCTTTACTCAACAAGGCTAGCCTTGGATATGCTTCACAAAGCTCGGTCCTAGAGCATTCGGTCCTTACCAAATTATCACAGAGAAACAATATCGCTAATTTAATGACAGCATTATTTTGTCACTGATCATGGACGAAGCAAGCACATTGCCCCCAAAATATTGGAGGCACCAAGGTGTTGTCCTAAGGCATTGTGGACTCCTGATGAACCAAAACTTTAAAGCAGTTGTGCACCCTAAAATGATTTTGGACTTGTGAAAAACCTAGTGTTGCTGCATTGTGATGAAAACCACCTATGATATTTTGAAAACTTTATAAAATTATTTTTATAACTTTAAAATTCAGGATTTTTTTGGTCCAAAAATGACCCAAAATGCCTTCTACAGGATAAAACCATCTTTTGTTTGTCACACTCAAATGTGAGGTTGAGGCATACTTTGTGCTCCTTTATGTCACAAGAGAAAAAATATATCAACCCCTTGCCTCCGGATGCATAAGAAGGCAAGTCCTCATCTTGCAAGTGTAGAAACGGTGCCCATCGATGCAGATGTATGGATGTTAGTCCGACATTGCTGTGGCCATTGCAAACGGCTCAAACTGATATATTCAGGACCACCTTGTTCTCACATGACTGCCGTGGGGATTCTGGAGGGAAAGTCTTTCACCTCAGAACACAGCCCTGTGGCATAGCTGCTTTGTGAATCTGTAAAGCGTTCCATCTTACTAGTTGCCGTTTCGCTACTAACTGCCCGTGTATTCACCACCACCCACTCTTCACCACCTGATCACACTCCACCACCTGACCATCCCACACCTAGTTTCTAGTATTATTCAAAATTTGACAGTGGGTGGGAGTTACACAATAAGTAGGGGGTGTATTCACACTTAATGGAGCGGGTGACAATTTTAATATCCAGATTTATAACCTGCTCTACATGGACAACTATTGGCTGATTCTTTTTAGGAATAGATCATTTGTATTCAGTCAGCAAATAGGAAAAACTAACCACAGGTGTAACATTCAAGTGCAGACCTTAACATTACAATAACAGAAAAAGACAGATCCTAATCATTTGAACTTGAGACTCATAATCATGACAACATAAAAAAAAACTGGCTGTTTATAGAGTATAATAACATAATAAAATGCTTTTTTTCCCTTCCAGCTTTGGCCAAAGCCAGAAATCCAGAACTCGAGGACCCGACCAAAGTTTTTACCAGAAAAAATGATGACTTGGACACCTCTTCCTGCTCCACATCCATTTCTTCCTCTTCCTCCTCCTTCTCCACCACTTCCTCAGGCTGGTCTTCCTCCTCTTTGTTCTCATCAAAAAAGAGGAAAAAGAAGTATAAAAAATAAACAGCAAAAAAGAAAAAGGAGCAAGGGAAAGAAGAAGAAAAATGCCAAAAATGTAAGGAACAGGTTTTTGGATTCTTAATAAGCCAGACACAAGAGAGCAAAAACAAGAACAGTTTTTTATTAATTATTGGCTGTGGGTGAGAAGTCAGGATCAGCTGTGTTAACAGGTCCTCACAGGCTGTAAGGAGAGAGCCACCTGTCAACAATGACGTCACTGGCAGAGCAGCTGCAGTACGTGGTTCATGGTGGGGCAAGTCCAAGAGCAGGGTCCAGATAACGAAGCAGGGGTCATACACGGGTAAACAGAGAGCAGAAACCAGAGCCAAGTTGTAATCCGTAATCATAGTCGTGTAGGGAAAGCAGAGTCGTTTACCGTGGTCTGATGGGCAGTCAAAATTGTTGGTTACATACTGTAACCCTTTAAGAGCTGTCGCTTAGTGGGTTTTACCCCGTCATGCGAAGTATTACACTGAAATTTTAGTCCACGCCCACCTGCTGTGTGGGCCCCACCCGGTCCATATAAATTACGTTAAGAGCAGGTAATCGGCTCCCAAATAGCTTTTTCTTCAGCCATTTAGGAGCCAGTGAGGCCCGACGCTTAAAGGGCTACGCCTATACTCATAGAATCTGGGGTTACAGTACGTAACCAACGTTCTATTTTGTATAGGCTTCGCCCTTTAAGAGCTGTTGCTTAGTGGGTTAAGGGCGAAGCGGATGTGGTCCTCGCCTCTCTGGGTCCATTCGAACCCCATACGAAGCGGAAGCTTGCCCAAAAAACGTCTTGTCACTCAGCTCCCCATGTACGTAATTACACGTTGCGTAATTATGTGTACCATGCACAGACGCATGCTGTGTAGTTATGCGTTCTGAATGCATGAACGCCCCAGAAAGTTTCAACAGGGAGGGAAAATGTTGAAAAAGGGGGCCATGAACCAACCGATTCACGGCTGAACAGTATGAACAGATTAATAATAACAAATGAACTGATTATTAATCAAATGAACTGATTGGTAACAATAGTCATGAACTGATTAGTGACAATAGGACCAAAATAACAGTCACAACTTGTGACTGATAACAACATTTCACATTGTAATGCATGCAGTCAGATGTGAGTTTAAACGGGGTTCCGTGAAACAACAATATTCATTCTGTTAGAACACTAAGTACAGAATGTGTCATGGAACGAGCCGTCACATCACGTAAATAAAAACGAATAAATGAGCAGGGTGTTGACCATGCGGCTGCAGTGCCAATATCCTGCATTGTCATACCATTATGCAAAGCAGTCGAAGATGCAATACCTCTGGTCGAGTGTGCCCTGAGGTTATCAGGAGGCTCTAAATCTGATGCTCTATAGGCTTCAGAAATGGCCTCACACAGCCAGTGTGACAAACGCTGGGTGGATAACGGGCAGCCTGCAGATGCATCTCTATAATGCACAAACAAATGTTGAGTTTGACGCATTGCAGCTGTGCGTGCTATGTAACAAGTCAACGCCCGCACCGGACAGAGAAGATAGAAAGATGCTTCTTCTTCTGATTTTTTTTTTTTTTTGGTGGGGTGGGGGGGTGAGGGAAAAACCTCTCCAATGATATCGCTCTTGATTTAAAAGAGCTCGTGATATTTTTAGGCATAAAAGCTGGATTTGGTCTTAGATCAGCTGAGCTGCCGTCAGCCTGAATTCTGAGACATGACGGAGTGACAGAGAGGGCAGATAAATCACTCACCCTCTTAGCGGATGTTAAAGCCAGCAACAAGGCTGTTTTAAGAGACAATAATTTAATTGGAACCTGATCCAGAGGCTCAAATGGAGCTTTGATCAGGGCTCGCAGGACCAGCGTTAAATCCCTCTGTGGAACAAGTGGGTGTGAAACAGGCCTGCGTCTCTGTACACCTTTTAAAAAACGCTTCATCAGTGGGTGATTAAAGGCTGTTCTATCTCCGAAACCTTCATGACAGGAAGAGATGGCTGCAGCGTATGTTTCAATCGTGCTGAACGCTAGAACCACACGACTTCTGACGATGCCCAGCCACTGCCCGGAGACGCTGTAAAAGGATCGTACTAATGGACTCCTGTTCCTGAGCGGCGGTATCCCCATCTAAGGTAACAAAGTCTCTGCACGTCCCGAAGTGTACCAGAGGTTTGAGCTGGTGTTGAAAGAAGCGTGCTAATTCTGGTCCTATCAGACACCTCCCCTTCACCCATCTTTCTCTTCACCCATCCTTCCTTAAAACTCTTCTATTTTGCCAGTAATCTAGATGCCCTCAGAAATGTCTTGTTGTCTTATTAGTAAAGCGTGCCAAGTTTTATTAATCAGAACCAGATCAGCTAATCACGTGTACATGTTTTGATGTTAAATTTTGATTCTGTTAAGTAAATGACCACATTTATTCTGATGGGTCAAAGGAAATTAACATCTCATGTCACTGATTTAAACACTCCACTCACAGTTACCTCGTCACATGGCTTTGATTTAACTCGAAAAAGAGAGAACCCGTTATATTTAAATAATTTGTAGTGGAGGTGCAGCAAGTTGGCCTTGACACCACTACAGCTAACATACAAAAAAGCGCTCAATAGTGAAGTGAAGTAGTAAATTCAACTTTATTTTCAATCAAACCATGCAATCGTACAAAGTACATTACATAGAGGACTGAAATTGCGTTTCTACAAAACTCCAATGTGCAGTATTAAAAACAAGATTACCACACAACTAAGCATAAAACCTGAAGCATAAGCTGAGCATAAAACACCACCTAAAAGCTAATACATATCAACAATCAACACAACATTTAACAAGTAGTGGGGATACGGTTCCCAGACTAACATAGTGTACCAGAATGTATTCAAGTTAGCCTTATGCATGCTCAATAATCCAGGTAGAAAAATCTAAAAAAGTTAAATCTGGTCCTCTGGACATTCAAAAAAACAAAACAAAGCAAATCAACAAAAAAATGTAGAAACGTTTCATCTCTCATCCGAGAGACTTCCTCAGTCTGAGGAGCTGTATTCAGCTCAGTCTCTTAAATAGCACCGTCTCAGAGTGGATCAACCAGTTTTGCTGCTGACAACCAAATCCAGCTGCTCACATGCTCAAGAAGGACCATCAGCCTAACAATGGATCATTAGCACACTGATGGCTGTTTACTGTTCACAGAGGGCTGAGTGATACTAGCAATCACAGCATTGTAAGAGGGGGACAGTTGAACACGGAGGCCTCCACCCCTGTAACCTGTACATGGAGGAGGTAGAAAAGAGAGCCTTGATGTCCTTTTCAGGGACACCACCAAGTCATTGGTTCAGGTATGTTGATGACACCTGGGTTAAAATCAAATCTCAGGAAGTCCAACATTTTACTGACCACATCAACTCTGTGGATAAATACATCAAGTTCACACGAGAAGATGTAAAAAATGGCAGGTTGGCTTTCTTGGACTGTGAGGTCTCAGTCTCTGATAGAGGACATTTGCAAACTGAGGTGTACCGCAAACCCACGCACACAGACCAGTATTTGCAAATTGACTCCCATCACCCTTTGGAGCACAAGTAAGGAGTCATCAGGACTCTGTATCACAGAGCAGACAGCGTCCCCACTAGCTCAGGAGCCAGGCAGAAGAAGAAATCCTACACAAGACAGGCTCTAGAGCAATGTGGATATCCTAACTGGGCCTTCCTGAAAGCAGAGAAGAAACCCAAACAGGACTCCAGTCAGCCAACAGGTGAAAAGGAGGAACCCAGACCCAGACCAGTGGTTATTCCATATGTTGAGGGAGTATTAGAGAAACTGAGACGTTTATTTTCTAAACATAACGTCCCAGTGGCTTTTAAACTCCAAAATACATTACGGCAAAGACTGGTTCATCCCAAAGATCCAGTCCCCCGGCACAAACAGAGCAATGTTGTGTATGCTGTTCAGTGTCAGGAGGGCTGCGATCAGTCTTACATCGGGGAAACAAAACAGCCACTGGCCAAAAGGATGGCCCAGCACAGAAGATCAACATCATTAGGCCAGGACTCTGCGGTCTACACTCATCTCCAGGCCAGCGGTCACTCTTTCAGGGATGAAGATGTTCACATCCTGGACAGAGAGGAACGATGGTTTGAGAGAGGAGTAAAGGAGGCCATCTTTGTGAAAAGAAACCGTCCATCGTTAAACAGGGGTGGAGGCCTACATGTTCAATTGTCCCCCTCTTACAATGCTGTGATTGCTAGTATCACTCAGCCCTCTGTGAACAGTGAACAGTCATCAGTGTGCTAATGATCCATTGTTAGGCTGATGGTCCTTCTTGAGCATGTGATCAGCTGGTTTTGGTTGTCAGCAGCAAAACTGGTTGATCCGCTCTGAGAAGATGCTATTTAAGAGACTGAGCTGAATACAACAACTCAGACTGAGGAAGTCTCTCGGATGAGAGACAAAACGTTTCTACATTTTTTTGTTGATTTGCTTTGTTTTGTTTTTTTGAATGTCCAGAGGACCAGATTGAACTTTTTTGGATTTTTCTACCTGGATTATTGAGCATGCATCAGGATATTTTGAACCACTTTGGCCAGGATTGCCTCAAACTAGTTAGAGAGTTTGAGAAAACAGCAAGGAAGAGGGCAGACTACAGGAACCATTTGCGATTCAACCTCAGATGTCGACAAAGTGGCATCATTCCCAAGAACATGGAACTAAAATCTTCGGTCAGCGGGCACCGGGCAAGCAAGATCCTTCAGAAGGCACAGACCCAGCTGCTGAATGAACTGGTGAGACAGACCAATTTTACTATTGAGGCCTTGAAGGCCAAAGAAGAGCACATTAAACAGAAACTAATAACGTGTCTAGATCAGACCACACTTCAGCAAGTGATGGACTGTACAGATCAGGCACGCTTAGCACAGCATGTCAAGTCCAAAACTCGACAACAAAACAAGTTTAACGTACTAATAGCTCATCAACACCATCACTATTCCAATAACAACACATTCAGTGTAGGACAACACTCCAGTAGTTAATTACATGCCAGGGAGACAGAAAAGTGGGTGAAGAATTTATCTGACAGACAGCTCACCCAGCCAGACACAGAGATTCTTGCCAGGGGACTGAACTTTGCGGTTGCATCAAGTAGAATTCCTCTGGTGGAGATGATCACAGCTAGTGAGTCAGCCATCCGCAACAACAAAATTAAAGAGGCTGAAGCAGAACAGCTCAGAATCAAAGTTTCAGCCTGCCTCAGCAATGCCAAACCATCACCTTCCAATATCAGTAGAGAGGAGAGGGATGCACTCACCACTCTTAGCAAGGACAAAAACATCATCATTCTCCCAGCAGACAAAGGAAGGTGCACAGTGATTTTGAAACAGAAAGACTATCATGAGAATGTTATGACACTCCTTAGTGACTTAAACACTTATGAACCTCTGAAAAGAGATCCAGGAAGTGGTTACAAGAAAAAGTTAATAGATTGCCTGAAAATTTTGGAGCAGGACAAGGCTATTGACGGTTTTCTGTACCACAGACTGTACCCAGGGGAGGCCACACCTAGTCTGTATGGTTTACCTAAAATCCACAAACAAGGTGTACCTTTAAGACCTATTGTTAGGATGATTAACTCTGTCACTTACAATGTTTCCAAATATCTGGCGTCTGTACTCATCCCTTTAGTTGGCAGCTCAGAACACCACATACAGAACACCATGGACTTTGTGGATAAGCTGAGGGATGTCATCATGGAGACTGATGAAACAATGGTCTCTTTTGATGTGACATCACTCTTTACGTGCATTCCTGTTGATAATGCAGTAGAGGTGGTCAGTTTAAAATTAATTTTTTTTTTGGGGGG